>NW_007378414.1:0-78514 GCF_000475195.1 Diaphorina citri | reverse complement strand
CCGCCTCCCGGCCCCCCCCCCCCCCATCCCTCAACAAAATCCTAGATACGGCCCTGAACTTGTTCACTAAAATACATAGGTATTATAATAATTATTATAAGTACCTTACCTACATATTGTTGTAAATAAATATATCATGTACCTTGTACATACCCGTGCATGATCTATGCGAATTTAATTTTGAGTTAATTTGATAAGCTGTATTTTTTTATTTTATTTTATTTATTTTTTTTTTTTTTTTTTTCTGTAGGGACATTGCGAACAGAACGAATTGAATTAGAATTAGTTATGGGTGCAATATTTTAATTTTAATACTTTGGTGTTTTTCATTGCAATATGTAGGTACTTTATTTTTAATTTGATAGCTAGGTAATTAAAAAAAAACTTAACTTCCTCCAAAAAGTATCTACATAGGTACCTACTTACGAATACCTAATACCTCCCTATATACTTAGGTATTTTTATCTACATTTTTCCTTATAATAGATATTATTTATTATAAACCTTTTGAAACTTGGAAAACATATTGAAATTGGTAGGAAGGTACCTAACGAACTTGAATGTCAGCGGGGTTAGGTGGAAGAGAATGACACGAGCAAAACTTTACACGCGTGTAAGTTTCTGATGATTTTATTATTATTAGTAGGTATTACTCGTATTATTACCATTTTCCCCCTAACTTTATGACACAGAGGATGATCAAAGTTCGAGTTTATTGATCCGAAGAAAATTAAAGGATAAGAAGGTCCTGTTGCAAGTTTAGGTAGTTAGATCGAACCCAAGACTCAGGCGCAAGTTTGGCTACAGCGCCCAAGTCTCGGGTTCGATTGCCGCCCGGGGCGAAATTTATCTTCAACAAGATTCGTTCTCGGAACGGCTGGCTTTCTCTTTTCTTCCTTCTCTTGGAAGAAAAACTCCTTACTTGAAGTAAGAATGTAGAATTTACTTCGTTTGATCATTTATCGAGTGGGATCGTACGACATAGAGACACTTGAGTGGGATTGATCATCCATTGACGTATAATCCACTCTTACCCATCTAGTCCGATTTGACATTCCCGACACTTGGCACTTAATCCCCAAGACTCTCAAGAGTATGATTTACTTCGTTCAGGAGATTATAGCGTTTTATTTGAGTGACTCAAATTAGTTATGGAGTGCGTCATTCGGCGTCAGGTTACATTAGGTCAAAGTTTCGTCTCTGGACCTTTGTGAAAGCCGCAATATATGAAAAACGTCCGAAAATGGACCAACTTGTAATCAGTATGAAGGTATTACTGTAATCTTGGGGGTTAAATTAGCTATTATGAGTTGGACAAAGGCAAAATGTGCAACGTGAGAAGACAAAGAAGAGACGTCATGACATCAATCAGCAACAAATAGTAGGTAAAGATATAAATATTTCCCTCAATATTGATGCTGAGATAAGATACATTACCTAAGGATTAAGTTATTCATAGAGTTCCAAAGAGTTTTGCTCTTTGCCCCGAGCTCTCTGACTCTGCTCTTTGCCTGTAGAGAGTTTCTAAAGAGTTTTCTCTTTGCTTTCAGCGGAAACATCCCCAAAGAGAGAATCCTTTGTGGGTATAATAAGGTGCATGTTCCATTTTCTTGAATAGAATAGAGTACACCTTGTTTATTCTGCCAGGATGAGATTGAAAAGTCCCTTTATCCTCTCTCTTTCCCCTCTCTATAATCTCTTTTCCACTTCCCCTACTCTAGTTCCCCCCACCCATCCCCACCCTTAGGAACCTATCGTGTGACGTCATTCATAGATTTTTTTACATTCCTTATTTACAACGCCTTGAGATAAATTGAGAGAAAGAGCCAGAGAGAAGGAAGAGAGTGAGAGAGATAGAGGAAGGGAGGGAGAGGGAGATCTATTAGAGGGAAAGAGAGTGAGAGTCAAAGAGAGAGAGAGAGACAGAGAGAGAGAGAGAAAGAGAGAAGGGAATACAAGAGAAAGATAAAAAGTGGGTGGTACATAATATACTAAGATAGACTCTAAGCAGAGTTAATATTATGAGGAGGGAGGGGGGATGGAATGTGGAACGAAGATAAGGATAGGGAGGGAGAGAGAAAGAGTGAGAGAGGGAGGAAGAGAGAGGAAGAGAGCGAGAGAGAAGAGAAATAGATGGCATAAGGAGGAGAAGGGCAAACAGCGTTTACCACCTCACTGGTGTAAAGTGTAAAGTAGAACTAGGAGAAAATTTTCTCACTTATGATGTTCGTGTCTATGGTGCTCCCTACAGTGTTAAAGGATTTATGCTCAATATAGTTACAGGATTTATGCTCAATATAGTTACAGGATTTAAGCTCAATATAGTTACAGGATTTATGCTCAATATAGTTACAGGATTTATGCTCAATATAGTTACAGGGGAAAATTGAAGGAAAACGAGGACGCGGCAGGCGCAGAATCTCCTGGCTGCACAATTTGAGAAAATGGACCGGAAAAACATCCACGAAACTATTTCGCATAGCTGTAAACAAAATCAAACTTGCCAAGCTGGTCGCCAAACATCCGCAACGGATAAGGCACTACAAGAAGAAGAAGATGTTTTTCATTTTTTGTTCATCGGGGGAATAGAACTATACCTTTCTTTTTTCTATCGGGGGAATAGAATCATACCCTTCTGGCTTCAAATTTTGCAATCGGGGGAATCGGTATAAAATCGGGGGAATTGAATGCTGTCCATCCTAATACCTGTGTCTAAATAAGGTCTTTAATATTTCATAAACATAGGTACATAAAGGTAAAAAATAAATATTACGGGAATTGTATAAATTATGCATCTATCGTACCTACCTAATACCTACTTTCTTTTGATTTTCCCTCATTTTAATTTCCACATACTTTCATCATCTGCATTTGCCTCAAGTAGGAAGATACATAGGAGCTTCTTAAGCTCAATATAGTTGCATGATTTAAGCTCAATATAGTTACAGGATTTAAGCTCAATATAGTTACAGGATTTAAGCTCAATATAGTTGCATGATTTAAGCTCAATATAGTTACAGGATTTAAGCTCAATATAGTTACAGGATTTAAGCTCAATATAGTTACAGGATTTATGTCCTTACACAAAGTTACAAAATTTTCCTTGAGTTACAAAATTTTTGAGATGTAGGATTTTTCATTATCCTCTCTTCTCATCTCAACTTTTCCTTTATTTACTTCTCTTCGTTCTTCTCCACTTTTCTCATCTCTACTTCGTCCTCTCTATGTATACGTATGACCTTTATGCAAGTCGTCACTACCTTTGAACTTTAAAATCATCTTTGTAGAAGAAGAAAGAGGAGAAGAAGGAAGAGAAGGAGAAGAATAAGAAGAAGGGAAAGGAAAAGGAGAAGTAAGAGGAGTAGAAGGAAGAGGAGAAGAGGAGGAAGAAGAAGAGGTTCTTCAAAAGAAATATAGGTGCCCTACCTAACCTTGTAGGTAATTATTAAGACAGTCATTGTAGACAGTGATGCACCAAAGTTGTTTGGCATTTAAAGAACCTAATACCTTTATGAAAGTCATACCCATCTAGGTGTCTGTAATAGGTACTTATTAAGTAGGTCCCTACTCCCTACTAAGTAGGTACCTACTGGACTTTCAACATAGCAACGAGTGTCCAGTGTCCATGATAAAGTATGTACCTAGGAGAAGTAAGAGGAGTAGAAGGAAGAGGAGAAGAGGAGGAAGAAGAAGAGGTTCTTCAAAAGAAATATAGGTGCCCTACCTAACCTTATAATTATTAAGACAGTCATTGTAGACAGTGATGCACCAAAAAGTTGTTTGGCATTTAAAGAACCACCTACCTTTATGAAAGTCATACCCATCTAGGTGTCTGTAATAGGTACCTACTTATTAAGTAGGTCCCTACTAAGTACTAAGTAGGTAGGTACCTACTGGACTTTCAACATAGCAACGAGTGTCCAGTGTCCATGATAAAGTATGTACCTAAGTCTAATATGAACAAGAATGATCGTTCTTAGATCAGTCTCAAGTCAAAATTGACCAATCAAATGCCTTGAGACTATGCTTAGCACGAACTTATATAAGAGCCAGCATTTTGTTCATAAATATGGGTGTAAGTCTAATTAAAGTACCTGATGTTTATACCTCTACAAAGTCTTGCGCTTGTGAAATAATGAAATTAGAGTTGATAATATTTTGACGTTAGGTCGTTAAGAAGGGAAGCCCTACTGGCCTGACAACTCCCTGACAGGTCACCTGTAGCCTGTAGTGACATGTGACTTATTATCTATGTAGGACTGTAGGTATGTATTATTTACCTACATACCTGTGTGTAGGTAAAAGGTAGATAATATGTACATTATCATTTACTTGTGTATGAAGATAGAGATATGTTAGGTACAGATGAAAATGAAGTGTTTCTTTTTTCGATCAATCTTTAAAAACAATCTTTAATCGGATGAAAGCTAATGCAAAGTTTTTTAAGTTTGAATGTTAATTGTTTGTAAGTTGTCAAAAGTTATTATAATATAACTCGTAGACATAAATTGAAGATAATTAATTAAAATTATAAATATGTATGATTAAAAATGCATAGAAAATTGCAATACTAGGATATCACAATATTTTTTTCTGTTAATTTATGTAAGTATTTTAGGCACCTCTAAGACGATTTTTGATTGGGGTAGGTAACAGTTTAGATTAGATAATGATTGAGAAATAAATTTCCACAAATTGGTCAAGGTACATAAATGGGTCACGTGCAAAAAATTGATTTTGACAATTTAGAATAGAGAGACCTATATGTATTAGGCAATTAGGTACAAATCTCCTCTAGATTAACTAGATTTTATTCAAAACTTGTGGACAATTTTTCAATAAAATAATAATTTTTTTATACTTTTTATCAATTAATTTTCACAGCTTGAAAAACACTTCGACACTCCCTATTATTTTTATTTATTTTTTAATAGATTTTTCTCACGTTAATTTTCAATTTCTCTCGAAAAAATAAATCCGAAAATTTTCTCACTGAATTTTCGTACAAAAATCAGGTAAAATCTTGTAAACAGTCCACTGTTTTTTTTTTTTTTTTATTTATTTTTTTTTATTATTTTAATTAATGCAATGAAAAGTGAAAATCCTAAGTTGTAAAAAAAAGATTTTTTTTTTTTTTGAAAATTTAAGCCAATTGAAAGCGAAAATCCCAAATTGTAAGAAAAAAAAATGCCAAGTTGTAAAATAAGAAAAAAATAAATAATCACAAATTGTCCATGTGTTCAGAATGTAAACAACCGACGCTCGTGTCAAATACCGCGCCCGTTTCGCGTTCTGTTGCGCGTCGCGTCGGGAGCACGGGATGATATTCGGCCTTTGCCTGCCGCACAACTAGGGTTTTCAGAGACCGGGTCAGGGAAGCAAAATGCGGGGGAGAAGCCAAATATGGGACTCGGGGGGACTGCCGGAAAGCGAGCACGGAAAGTGGGAGGAAAGGAGGCGAATGTGAGGACGAGCACAGAAAGAGGGGAAGAGAAGCAAAAGGAAAATGAGGGGAGAGACGGAAGAAAAGAGAAAGGGCGAGAGAAGAGCTGAAAGTGGAGAAGAGAAAAGAAAGAGAGGGAAGGCATAAATGGAGAAGAGGGAAAGTGCGCCCTTCTCTGACACTTTCCAATTAATTTCTATATTGACTACGCCATTTCCCGTCGAAAGTTCTAAAATATTTAACTTGTTTTTTTTTTTCCTCTTTTCTCTCTCTTTTTTTAGGAGAGAACTTTAAATTTCTTCTCTTCATTCTTTTCCCGTTTGTTTGTCAAGAGATGTTTCTTTCTCAGGAACTTTCTCATTTTCGGGAAATTGAATTCTCTCTCCTTAAGTGTTCTCCGTTTTTCTTTCTATTTTTAAATCACCTTTTTCTCCTGTTCTCTGGTTCTAGGAACAAAGTATCAAGGTAATGAGAAGGACAATGTCGGGAGATGTTGGAATATTTTCTTTTTAAATGGTAAATGGTAAAGTAATCTCTTGTCCTCTTAAGTTTAGTTTTTACCGCTGCCCTGGTAAAGAAGAGTTACAATTTTTTAACTGAACAATTTTACATTTCTCTTGTCTGATTGTTTGTTTGTTCCGCGATAACTGTCAAATGGTAACTCCGATTTTGATGGAGGCTATATGCTCTATTGTTATTGGAAAGTTGGTGATGAAGGATCTTTTGCTAATGGAAAGTTGGAGATTTATTTTGGGCACCGATGTACCTACCTGCGGAGGAAGGTCCCTATCTCGAGTGGAGTTTACAGTCTATTGTAGGTACTATACTAGTTGGAACTTGGCTAGCTTCTTTACTCACCTTATCATAGGGACAAGGGACACTTTTTCTGGGTGAAGTACAGATACTACACCCTGGGTAGGTACACCACACACCTACCTATGATAAAGGACCTCTGGACTCACCTTGTTTTGAGTCTTCTCACTGTAGTAGGTACCTACTACCTGTTCAGGTACCTAATAAAGAACTTAGCGAACTTCTGGACTCACCCTGTTTTGAGTTTTCTTATCGTTCAG
Source organism: Diaphorina citri (assembly GCF_000475195.1). Taxonomy (NCBI): domain Eukaryota; kingdom Metazoa; phylum Arthropoda; class Insecta; order Hemiptera; family Psyllidae; genus Diaphorina; species Diaphorina citri. The sequence goes on along the minus strand of NW_007378414.1, from coordinate 71,998 downwards.
CTTACAGATGAAAATGAAGTGTTTCTTTTTTCGATCAATCTTTAAAAACAATCTTTAATCGGATGAAAGCTAATGCAAAGTTTTTTAAGTTGGAATGTTAATTGTTTGTAAGTTGTCAAAAGTTATTATAATATAACTCGTAGACATAAATTGAAGATAATTAATTAAAATTATAAATATGTATGATTAAAAATGCATAGAAAATTGCAATACTAGGATGTCACAATATTTTTTTTTCTGTTAATTTATGTAAGTATTCTAGGCACCTCTAAGACGATTTTTGATTGGGGTAGGTAACAGTTTAGATTAGATAATGATTGAGAAATAAAAGGGTTAAGAGTGCATAAAAAGGGGTGGGCAACTTTTAAATTGTGACACTTTAATTTCCACAAATTGGTCAAGGTATATGGGTCACGTGCAAATAATTGATTTTGACAATTTAGAATAGAGAGAAAGTAGACCTATATGTATAGGCAATTAGGTACAAATCTCCTCTAGATTAACTAGCTTTCAAAACTTGTGGATAATTTTTCAATAAAATAAAAATTTAGGAGAGAACTTTAAATTTCTTCTCTTCATTCTTTTCCCGTTTGTTTGTCAAGAGATGTTTCTTTCTCAGGAACTTTCTCATTTTCTGGAAATTGAATTCTCTCTCCTTAAGTGTTCTCCGTTTTTCTTCCTATTTTTAAATCACCCTTTTCTCCTGTTCTCTGGTTCTAGGAACAAAGTATCAAGGTAATGAGAAGGACAATGTCGTCGGGAGATGTTGGAAATGGTAAATGGTAAAGTAATCTCTTGTCCTCTTAAGATTAGTTTTTACCGCTGCCCTGGTAAAGAAGAGTTACAATTTTTTAACTGAACAATTTTACATTTCTCTTGTCTGATTGTTTCTTTGTTCCGCGATGTAACTCCGATTTTGATGGAGGCTATATGCTTTATTGCTATTGGAAAGTTGGAGATTTATTTTGGGCCCCGATGTACCTGCGGAGGAAGGTCCCTTTCTCGAGTGGAGTTTACAGTCTATTGTACTATACTAGTTGAAACTTGGCTAGCTTCTTTACTCACCTTATCATAGGGACAAGGGACACTTTTTCTGGGTGAAGTACAGATATTACAGCCTGGGTAGGCACACCACACACCTACCTACCCCTACCTATGGTAAAGGACCTCTGGACTCACCTTGTTTTGAGTCTTCTCACTGTAGTAGGTACCTAATAAAGAACTTAGCGAACTTCTGGACTCACCTTGTTTTGAGTCTTCTCACTGTAGTATTAGGTACCTACTACCTACTGAGGTACCTAATAACTAATAAAGAACTTAGCGAACTTCTGGACTCACCCTGTTTTGAGTCTTCTCACTGTAGTAGGTACCTAATAAAGAACTTAGCGAACTTCTGGACTCACCTTGTTTTGAGTCTTCTCACTGTAGTAGGTACCTAATAAAGAACTTAGCGAACTTCTGGACTCACCCTGTTTTGAGTTTTCTTATCGTTCAGCTTACAGATGAAAATGAAGTGTTTCTTTTTTCGATCAATCTTTAAAAACAATCTTTAATCGGATGAAAGCTAATGCAAAGTTTTTTAAGTTTGAATGTTAATTGTTTGTAAGTTGTCAAAAGTTATTATAATATAACTCGTAGACATAAATTGAAGATAATTAATTAAAATTATAAATATGTATGATTAAAAATGCATAGAAAATTGCAATACTAGGATATCACAATATTTTTTTCTGTTAATTTATGTAAGTATTTTAGGCACCTCTAAGACGATTTTTGATTGGGGTAGGTAACAGTTTAGATTAGATAATGATTGAGAAATAAATTTCCACAAATTGGTCAAGGTACATAAATGGGTCACGTGCAAAAAATTGATTTTGACAATTTAGAATAGAGAGACCTATATGTATTAGGCAATTAGGTACAAATCTCCTCTAGATTAACTAGATTTTATTCAAAACTTGTGGACAATTTTTCAATAAAATAATAATTTTTTTATACTTTTTATCAATTAATTTTCACAGCTTGAAAAACACTTCGACACTCCCTATTATTTTTATTTATTTTTTAATAGATTTTTCTCACGTTAATTTTCAATTTCTCTCGAAAAAATAAATCCGAAAATTTTCTCACTGAATTTTCGTACAAAAATCAGGTAAAATCTTGTAAACAGTCCCCTGTTTTTTTTTTTTTTTTATTTATTTTTTTTTATTATTTTAATTAATGCAATGAAAAGTGAAAATCCTAAGTTGTAAAAGAAGAAGAAGAAGAAGAAGAAGAAGAAGAAGAAGAAGAAGAAGAAGAAGAAGAAGAAGAAGAAGAAGAGGAAATAGAAAAGAAAATTCAACTATCTATGGTAGGTATCATGTTGTAAGTTTGTAAGCAGTTATTACACCATAACATGTCTGCTAGGATAAGGTAGGTAATGGTAATGTACCTACTGTATTACAGATGTCATGAAAATGTTAGTACCATTTGTTACCAGACACTGAAGTCTCAAAATAAACATCATGTAGGTACCCTACCTTCCTATCCATAACAGGGTATAGCAACATTAGATACCCCTCCCCTATAGTGAAATTGTTCATTACTTAAAACTGAAAATATAGAAGAAAGAAAGAAAGCGATTTTTCAAGGAGCATCAGGTAGTGAGTGTGGGACTGTGGTTATAGAAAGTGTAGAAAGGGACAAAAACAAATGAAGATATACAAAATGGAGATAAAAGAGAAAGAAAGGGAGGGACGAGGGAGGGAGAAAGAAGGGACAGAAAATGGCAAAGTTTACAAGACCATACCCGACAAACTACAATCTAGGACAGAGAACAAGAAAACATAAATACACATTAAAACAAGGAGGGAGAGAAAAAGATATAGGGAGGAAGGCAGAAAGAGGGAATAGGGAGGGAGAAATAGAAGGAAAGGCAGTAAGGAAGAGGGAGGAAGAAACTAAGGAGGGAGAGAATAAGAGAGAAAGGAGAAAGAGGGAATAGGGAGGGAGAAACAGAAGGAAACTAAGGAGGGAGGGAAGGCAGACAGAAGGAATAGGGAGGGAGAAGGACGAGGAAAGGAAGAAACTAAGGAGGCAAGGAAGGGCAGAAAGAGGGGAGGGAGAAGGAAAGGGAGAAATACAAGCCTCAAGGGAGATTATAAGGACACAAACATCCTTTCAACTCCTCTATGCCTGTGTAAATCGTAAACTGTAGGCCATGTAATGAACAGGAGCTAATGTACCTAATGTAAAACTAATATCCTAATAGGTATGTAATTAAAACTATAGGTACATAGGTATGATTAACTCGACTCCCACTACCTATGTAACTACATAATTATGTACCTACCTACCTACTCGTAAAATCTTTAAACAGTCCACTGTTTTTTTTTTTTTTTTTATTTATTTTTTTTTATTATTTTAATTAATGCAATGAAAAGTGAAAATCCTAAGTTGTAAAAAAAAGATTTTTTTTTTTTTTGAAAATTTAAGCCAATTGAAAGCGAAAATCCCAAATTGTAAGAAAAAAAAATGCCAAGTTGTAAAATAAGAAAAAAATAAATAATCACAAATTGTCCATGTGTTCAGAATGTAAACAACCGACGCTCGTGTCAAATACCGCGCCCGTTTCGCGTTCTGTTGCGCGTCGCGTCGGGAGCACGGGATGATATTCGGCCTTTGCCTGCCGCACAACTAGGGTTTTCAGAGACCGGGTCAGGGAAGCAAAATGCGGGGGAGAAGCCAAATATGGGACTCGGGGGGACGAAGGGAGACTGCCGGAAAGCGAGCACGGAAAGTGGGAGGAAAGGAGGCAATTGTGAGGACGAGCACAGAAAGAGGGGAAGAGAAGCAAAAGGAAAATGAGGGGAGAGACCGAAGAAAAGAGAAAGGGCGAGAGAAGAGCTGAAAGTGGAGAAGAGAAAAGAAAGAGAAGGAAGGCATAAATAGAGAAGAGGGAAAGTTGGAGGAAAGAAGGCGAATGTGGAGACGAGCACAGAAAGAGGGGAAAAGAAGAGCAGAAACTGGAAGGTTTGAGGAAAGGAGGAGAAGAGAACAAAAAGGGGGGGGGGAAATAGCAGAAAGCGGGAAAGAGGTAAAGAGAAGGGAAAAGTGCTAAGGAAAGGAGCCAAATGTGGGGAAGAGAGCAGAAAGAGGGAAAGAAAAAGGGGAAAGCGGAACAAGGGAAATACGAGGAGGTAAAAGTGGGGAAGGAGGTAAAGGTGGGGATTGGGGAAGGTAGTACTTAGAAGGCGGGGGTGAGAAAAAAAGCGCCGTCTATTTCTCTTGCGCTCTCTACCATTCTCTTTCCTCGTATGTTGAATGTAGATAGGAAAATTTTAACGCAGGAAAAAAGAGAGACTATCAACGTTTCTACTCTCGGCTGAAAAACAAATACAAGAGAACGTGCGCCGTCGAAAGCGAGGTGGTTTGACGACTATAATCGCAAGTGATTTTTTCCAGTAAAATTTCGCCCAGATACGATTGCCAGACTTTTATTTTTATAATTATTTATTTATTTTTGACCTAAATGAGGTTACCTATGTATTGCCCGGCCGACCGTTCCGTTAGGTCGGCCGGGCAAGTGGTACTTTCAATCCAGATCCCAGGCGAGAGAGAATGCAATTTTTTCGTTTTTGGAAATCTCTGGTTTTGTGAAAGCGGTTCAGTTCTGGAATTTGCCGACTACTCTGTCTATTTAGACTTTTTTTTTTCTTTTACACTATTTGAAATCAATTTTCACCTCAGTCCATTTGGTTTACACTTTTCAGCTAATGTTCATACGTTTTTTTCTTTCTCCAAACAGGGGGAGGTGAGGTTGACCCAGAGAGAACAAGGAGGGGGGGACTCTAGGATTAGGGCCGAGGGGGGCCTTATCAGTATCTGCGCTGTACAGACGTCCCTCATTCAGTCCCTATGGAGTGTCATGATTTGGACCATCCGATCTAGTACCAACTTGAAAGAGCTTACCTAACACAGAAAAAGGTGCCCAATGGAGTGACTGGGTTCCAGAACTCTCTAAAATGGAACGCTGTATCAAGAAGCTCGAAACTTTAATTCAACATTTCAAGAACCTAAATCAGAGGAGGAATCAACCCAACAATAGAGATCCTCCACCCCAAGTCTCCTAAAACTTGTGGCACCCTAATCATTCGGTTTTTTCGGTTACCTGGACTGAATTGTTACTGGACACCAGTGGTCTGTGCGAGAAGTGAGAATAAGGTCGGACTAAGAAGTTGTTTGGGGAATACTTCCAAGGGTACCCAAACATTCTCAACTGGTTAGTATGTAGTTAGTAGTCGAGGACCAAACATGTCTTTATGTAGTTCAATTCAATTCAATTCTTCTAATTCTATGTAGTTATCTTCTAATTCTTTATATTTCTGTTTCCTCTCCCATTGCTCTACTACTGCTACTTGTAGATGAAAAACAAAGAGAGAAAACCGAGAGTGGGGAAGGGACTCGGAGAGAGAGAGAGAGAGAGAGAGACGGGAGGGAGAGAAAAAAGAAAAAGAGACATAAAGAAGATAAGGCAGAGGAAGAAGAAAGGGGGGGGAAAGAGAAAGAATGGAGTAGTTGCAAATGGGTAAAAATTTATAAATAAATGGTCGATTCCTATGTAAAAAGTTGGGAAAAATCCAAATCTGAGGTCAAAACTCCGAAAAAATAACTGTAAAAGGTCGAAAATTCAATTTTTATTTTCCCTTCTAGTGAAAGAGTTCAAATATGTGTGACGTCAGACTTTACGCAGTTGTTTTTTTCGTCCGTTAGGTAGCGCATCTATGCAAGCGCGCTAGCGGAGGAGCAGAAAGAACTGCGCAGAAACGTATGCACACAAACACAGCTTTGCTCGGGACATTTGATGTGACGTCATCGCCTACGGGAGCGTATGCCGTGACGTCAAAGTTCACGGTTTACCGGAATTTTTTAAATCGATTTATGTCGGGATGAACCTAAATCAGAGGAGGAATCAACCCAACAATAGAGATCCTCCACCCCAAGTCTCCTAAAACTTGTGGCACCCTAATCATTCGGTTTTTTCGGTTACCTGGACTGAATTGTTACTGGACACCAGTGGTCTGTGCGAGAAGTGAGAATAAGGTCGGACTAAGAAGTTGTTTGGGGAATACTTCCAAGGGTACCCAAACATTCTCAACTGGTTAGTATGTAATAGTTAGTAGTCGAGGACCAAACATGTCTTTAAGTAGTTATCTTCTAATTCTTTATATTTCTGTTTCCTCTCCCATTGCTCTACTACTGCTACTTGTAGATGAAAAACAAAGAGAGAAAACCGAGAGTGGGGAAGGGACTCGGAGAGAGAGAGAGAGAGAGAGAGAGAGAGAGAGAGAGAAAAAAGAAAAAGAGACATAAAGAAGATAAGGCAGAGGAAGAAGAAAGGGGGGGGAAAGAGAAAGAATGGAGTAGTTGCAAATGGGTAAAAATTTATAAATAAATGGTCGATTCCTATGTAAAAAGTTGGGAAAAATCCAAATCTGAGGTCAAAACTCCGAAAAAATAACTGTAAAAGGTCGAAAATTCAATTTTTATTTTCCCTTCTAGTGAAAGAGTTCAAATATGTGTGACGTCAGACTTTACGCAGTTGTTTTTTTCGTCCGTTAGGTAGCGCATCTATGCAAGCGCGCTAGCGGAGGAGCAGAAAGAACTGCGCAGAAACGTATGCACGCAAACACATTAATGCGTTGCCTGCGAGGGAGCTTTGCTCGGGACATTTGATGTGACGTCATCGCCTACGGGAGCGTATGCCGTGACGTCAAAGTTCACGGTTTACCGGAATTTTTTAAATCGATTTATGTCGGGATGTAGAAGTCGTAGAAGAAAAAGAAAAATTCCGTTGGTTCTCATTTTTCCTGCTCTATGACTTTGAAACATCACCCAAGTAAGCGCAACTGATCTATTTTTCCACTACTGCAACTTGTTAGAAGAAAAGAAGACAGAGAGCTGGGAGGGAGAAAAAGAGAAAAATAAAGACAAAAAGGAAATAAAGTAAATGAAGAGAGACAGAAGGAGACATGAAAAAGAATGGGAGAAAAAAATTAAGGATAAAGAGAAAGAACAAAGGGAGAGAGAGAGAAGACAAACAGGAAATAAGATAGGTACAGGAAGAAAAGAGAAATAGGGAGAGAAACACGACAAAGAATGGGAAGAAAAAGAAGGATAAGAAGAAAGGAGAGGAAGGAGAAGAAAGAATGTCATTACTCAGGAAGCAAACCGCTTGTAATGTAGCTAATGCAGAATAATAATTGGTATTATTATTTTCAATGCCAAGGACTTTTTCTGAGCTCACATCTACCGCCTGCCCCGATATATAAAAAAAAAAAAAAACATGTAGTGTAAGCAGTTGTAAGCAGTTGCATGCACGCTTTCATGTCTGATGTAGGTAGTTACACATTGAACGGTTTATTCAAGAGGGTCCTGTGAAATTACCAGAGACCGGCAGAATATGGCACTTATTTTGCCTAGTGAAAGAGTTCAAAGATGTGTGACGTCAGACTTTACGCAGTTGTTTTTTTCGTCCGCTAGGCTTCGTCCTCTATTTCTTTCGTCCTTTTTTTCCATCACAGAGTCCTATTAACTTTGTTTTTATTGACCTATTTCCATCCGCCATCCTCCCCTTCCATGTCGCCCTTCTCTGACACTTTCCAATTAATTTCTATATTGACTACGCCATTTCCCGTCGAAAGTTCTAAAATATTTAACTTGAGAAATGCGCACAAACACATTAATGTGTTGCCTGCGAAGGAGCTTTGCTCGGGACATTTGATGTGACGTCATCGCCTACGAGAGCGTACAGCGTATGCCGTGACGTCAAAGTTCACGATTTACCGGTATTATTTTAATCGATTTATCTCGGGACCTAGAAGTCGTAGAAGAAAAAGAAAAATTCCGTTGGTCCTCATTTTTCCTGCTCTATGGCTTTGAAACATCACACAAGTAAGCGCAACTGATCTATTATAGTGAAAATTGGAAAACTCACTAGTGTAGAGTAAAGTGCAAAAATCATCCGTAAAGAAGGATCTTAAGGGACTGAATCCTAAAGCCGGATGGGATTAGACCAAAATCAAATACCTAGTCAAATTTTCTTTTTGTGTTAACCAAGTTGGTCCAATTTTATCAAAAATTTAAAATTCGTTAATTTTAACTAACCGTTCCAGAATTGTCGCTGTGGTCAAGGCTCTCGCCTTTTTAACAAGAAAGGACAGGTTCAATACCAGCCAAGGGGTACCGTCGTTTATTTGAATTTTACCGTCGTTTATTTGAATTTTACCGTCGTTTATTTGAATTTTACCGTCATTTATTTGAATTTTACCGTCGTTTATTTGAATTTCACCGTCGTTTGGTTGACAATTTGACCACATAGTTGAGGTCCATGGGTTAGGTGGTAGAGAACGCCTCAGGCGTTAATCTCGTCCAGTGGTTTCTTTCCATTATTTTAGAGTGGATAAGCTACGATAACAGATGTCAAGTTCAGACGAGAAAAGGAAAGCAGTGGAAATGAACTTGAAACTTTGCACAGACAATAAAGAGAATCCTTAGCAATGATAGAACTGGCAAAGGAGATAATAGGTAATTGTAAATAGAGATATATAATATATATCATACATTTTATGGAAAAGATAATACCTACATAGGTATATAATTATGTAGGCAGGTACCCTATATGTGGAGTGTTAAAAGAAAATATGAAAAGAGGGGGAGGGAGGGAGAGGGAGAGAGAGAAAGAGAGGAGAGGGAGAGAAGGAGAGAGAGATGAGGAAACATACAAACTTGCTATGAGGCTTCCAGATTAGAAATTAATTTTATTTGCTTATATTGATAGGTAAGTATGACTGAATTATTATGATAGGTAAGTATGAATGTAGTAGGTAGGTATATTAAAAGTATCTACCTAAATATGTATGACTGTACAACTGTACATAAGTACTAGTAAGTTTATCATTATTATTGACACAGGTGAAATTCGAAATATGTAGATAGGTAAGTACCTATATTGTATAAATATGTATAGGAAAACCTAGGTATGCGGATTTACATTTACACCTGCCCCTTGCGTTTGTACAAAGAAGAAGCAGATTTAAAAGCAAGATAAAAATCACTCAAGTCATTTAAATGACTAAGTAGGTAGGTAATGTGCGGATTTTAAAATTAATAATGCATAAAGTGCAATGCACGGTAAATTATTCAAACAGAAAACAGAAAACGTACAAACACATTGAAAACTTAATTAATTCGAAAAAAAGCAAAAAAATCTACAAAAAAATTCTTATCACACACTTTATCAAATTATTACAACGTTTATCAAGTGTAAAATCACCGCGTACTCGTATAGTATCAATATCAATTGAGAACTGGTAAAACAATCTCATGATTTAACTGTCATAAACTCAATTCCATTGACTCATCATTAGGAGAAAATTAATTATGAATACGCCAACCAGAGATGAAAATAATCATTAGGGTGCGATTCTGTATTTGTTTTCTCAAAAGACTATCAGGTACTCCGCGTTGCTCACTCGGACTTTATGCAATCAGACTATTAGATATACGACTTTATGCATTTAGATAAGATAGGACTAACAACCATTAGAAACATTCTGTCAAGAATTTTTCCCCTCCACTCCTAGAGCTAGAGAGTGGACCACTTTGAGAGCCAAGAGAGTGGACCACAATAATTGGGGTGGACCACTTTGAGAGCTAAGAGAGAGGACCACCATAATTGGGGTGGACCACTTTGAGAGCCAAGAGAGTGGACCACAATAATTGGGGTGGACCACTTTGAGAGCCAAGAGAGTGGACCACAATAATTGGGGTGAGGACCACTTTGAGAGCTAAGAGAGTGGACCACAATAATTGGGGTGGACCACTTTGAGAGCCAAGAGAGTGGACCACAATAATTGGGGTGGACCACTTTGAGAGCTAAGAGAGTGGACCACAATAATTGGGGTGAGGACCACTTTGCCCTGACTTCCCCTAATGTTATTTTCATAGAGGTAGGGAGGACATTGAGATACGAGGATTTTGTATAGAAGGGAGAGGGTGAGGATTTTCCTCCTATCCTCCAGCTTGAGCAATCGGGCCCTATTGTAACATGGCGTAATGTGTTCCCTGCGCCGCACATGGTATATAAAGCGTACGCACGCAATGTAGTAATGTACTTAAAGAATTGGCCTATTTGAAGTAGTCCCTCCATCCACCCCTGGTGGGCGATTGAAAGGGGGCACCTGCCGGCTTTCGCCTCAATCCCCCAAGAAGTATTGATCTATAAGCTTTTTTTTTAATTTAAGGAAGGGTCTATTGTAATTTATTTTTGAAAATATTGTACCAAATACATGAGACCTTGCTTAGACTGCGGGAGTAAGGGGACTTTTCAGTCTCATTCTGGCATTATAAGCAGGGTATATTCTATTCTATTCTATAATTTGGAGCACCCAATCCCCCCTTTATAAGCCACTATTCGGATTCTTGCCTTCTTGGCCTCTTGCCCCCTCCCCTCGCTGAAATCTTGGACACGGGCCTGACCTGTGTATTTACTTTGATATTTCATTTAGATTATGTACCTACTGTACCATTTACTTTCTTATTTAAAGCCATCAAACATACTTCATCCACTACCCCATACATATTACCCTATATTACCTGTGTATTTACTTTTCTATTTACATTACCTATGTAGCTATCTACTTTTATAAAGTATATATTACTTCTGTATTTACTTTCAGTTCGTATTTACTTTTTTATTGCCCCGGGTCGCGTGTTTGACAACAGTCACATGTGATAGGGAAATTTCAAGGTTATTTGCGGGAAAAAAATTCACGAAAATACCTACAGCACCCATCGCTAATAGATGCCGTAGTGGCGTAGCTACTAATGCCCCACCGCGGTAAAATCGTTTTTGAATGTTCCCTCGGGGTCTGTCTTGCAAGCGCTGAGTCGTGGATTTGGATTTTATCCAGACAAGGTTCGTTCTCGGAACTCTCCTATCCTGTCTTCCTTCTCTCTTCGCTTTCGGGGCGATAAGACCTCAGCAGATTACAATTCCCTCTATCAAACTTCATTCTTTTAAGCTTTGGATCATGATAGCCCATCCTTTTGATCCGGGCCGATCTTACATGGAAGACTGGACATATCCAAAGAGTGTCCTGTCAATATTTTTGAAGGACCCAAATTGCCTTGATAATTTTACCATGATAATGTTAATGAGCTCAATTAGAATTTACCGAAGTTAGGGCTTAGCGCTCCACCAGGGACCTACGCCACTAAGTAGTTGAAATGGAACAAACAATTTTTTTTCCTATATTATTTTTATACAGGGTGTGACAAAAAATAAAAACAGGCAAGACATCAGGTAGGTAAATTTGAAGTAGATTCTTCAACTTTGTGCTTGAATTGAGTAGGACATTGTAAGGAGTGACCAGTGCCAGTGGTGGGCATAGAACCCCCTCGGTTATAAATCCAACGCCTTAGCTACTGTACTACTGGGACTTCAAAAAGTTCTCAACATAATCATACAAGATACATCTGGCCAAAAATGATGTGCGATACTCGGTATAATAATTATGTAAAATTGTAAATTGTGTTGTTGTCAAAACTGTCACAATAAATAAATTGGATTGGATTGAATAATTTAGGCACCTACCCACGGGATTTTTTCAAACCCTTTATATTTGCCTGATGAGATGCAAAAATATACAATATTTTGCCAATTGTTTGAACCTAACGTAACTTAAATTTCCGTCATTATGTTGGTAACAAATAGAATGAACGTTGTCACAACATAAAACATAATAGGTTGTACTATATGTCCTCATAACATAATGTTAAAGGACACAACATATGTATGTTTATGTCCTCATAACATATGTTTTGTAATAGGTTTACAACATGTGCTACTTTGGTGTTTATAAACACGGAAAGATAGGTAACCTCTGTAGATTTATGGTAGGATTTTCCTGAGGGAGTATTTCCACCCTACCTGTCCTAATCTTCTTTTTCTCCGCCTTTTCCCGTGTGACACAACATATGTATGTTTATGTCCTCATAACATATGTTTTGTAATAGGTTTACAACATGTGCTACTTTGGTGTTTATAAACACGGAGAGAGAACCTGTGTAGATTTATGGTAGGATTTTCCTGAGGGAGTATTTCCACCCAACCGCCCTACCTGTCCTAATCTTCTTTTTCTCCGCCTTTTCCCGTGTACAGATGGGGTTGGCGCTTTTCATCAGCCCCTCAATCAGCCCTAACTAGGGTGATTGCTTTGGGCTGACATTTTGTAATATTAAGGTATATCTACAAATTTTTTGACAAGATAAAATAAATATCTCGCTAAGTACCTAGGCAATTTTGGAGATGATTTCATTATTGACAGATATTGTGACAATAAATAAGTGTTCAATACAAGTAGCTAGGTTGAAATAGAAAATTTAATATATCATCATTTTATCACAAACGTTAACCTCCTGTTCCCACCAATATTGCCTACAAAACCCTTTGTACTTACATATTTGGTGGAATGTGCCCACCGCAATGGCTTCAAAATGCTTCGAATTTTCTTCAGGGAACTCCGGCGTTCAGGATTGGGTTGGGGTTCCATGTTTGGTCCTGGTTCCATAATTGAGTCCCTTACATACGTGGCTTTAAGTAGAGTTTCCAAAATCACTCGGACACTAGGTTTAAGGATCCATCTTGTTTCGAAAAATAGTCACATTTTAATGTTGTCTTGAATTCAATAATTCTACCCGATTTAAATTGAGTTTTAGGCATTAATTTATGAAATTATTTACATAATTTTCAATCCCTGTGTGTAAAAATTTATGAAAACACGTTACCCTACACATCGGCACAGGAATTACAATTATGAACCTTTGTGAACTAACAAATTATAACAGGATTCCAAATGCTTTGAGTATACCTACAGGGAATAAAATGAAATTTATATGAACAAAGGCTTTGTGAGTTGGAGGAAAAAATTAAATTCAGAACAAGCAAACGGCTTTAAAAAATTGACCAAAGACAAGAATCAAAGCAAACACACAAACCGAACACGACTGAACCAATAAAAACGAAGGACAAAAGTAAACCGACCCATCACTAATCAAATGCTGTTATCAAGAAGACTAAATTTGTTGGCAGACTCTAATAAATATCAATAAATAAAGCATACTAAATTGGAAATGAAATTTCAGGTTCCACTGGCCAGTGAAAAAAATGACAAACAAAAAGCTTCTTGACCAGACCGCGTGACACAAACATTGCAAAGGCCAATGACATGAAAGTTTAACTAACAGCCACAGCCGTTAATTAACTTTTAATTAATTAGTTAGTAAAAACACGCTTTGACGCTTTCCCTCCCCAAGTCTATTTTATTGCACTAAGGTCGGGTGCCACAATATGAGTTTAAACTCCGTTTAAGTTTTAATCTCGCTTTGGCCAAACTGATTGACTGTTTTTTCTTTTTTTGTTTTTTAATTTTTAAAAATCAACCAATCAGATTGCTTAATCCGAGAGTTAAACTTAAAGCGAGTTTAAGCTCACTTTGTGGCCCCCGTCCTGAGTAAAATAGACTTAGGGTGGGGGGGAAGACTATCTGGCTTTTAGCCTACGCCGGAAAGTTGTTTTTCACTTTTTATTCAATAACTTAATTAATTCTTACGTCTCTTAATTAATTCGAAAAAAAAGCAAAAAAATCTACTAAAATGTCTTATCACACACTTTATCAAGTTATTACAACGTTTATCAAGTGTAAAATCACCGCGTATACTCGTAGTATCAATATCAATTGAGATTTGAGAACTGGTAAAACAATCTCATGATTTAACTGTCATAAACTCAAATCCATTGACTCATCATTAGGAGAAAATTAATTATGAATACGCCAACCAGAGATGAAAATAATCATTAGGGCGCGATTCTGTATTTGTTTTCTCAAAAGACTACCAGGTACTCCGCGTTGCTCACTCGGACTTTATGCAATCATACTATTATAGATACGACTTTATGCATTTAGATAAGATAGGACTAACAACCATTAGAAACTTCAAACCCTTTATATTTGCCTGATGAGATGCAAAAATATACAATATTTTGCCAATTGTTTGAACCTAACGTAACTTAAATTTCCGTCAGAGGCGTTGTCATTATGTTGGTAACAAATAGAATGAACGTTGTCACAACATAAAACATAATAGGTTGTACTATATGTCCTCATAACATAATGTTAAAGGACACAACATATGTATTTCTGCGCAATTCATGTTTGTGCGCATACGTTTCTGCGCATCTCCTGAAGTCTGACGTCAGAGTTCAAGACTCTGACGGAAAGTAAAGAATTGAATTTTCGACCTTTTACAGTTATTATTTCGGAGTTTTGACCTCAGATTTGTATTTTTCACAACTTTTTACATAGGAATCGACCATTTATTAATAATTTTTACCCATTTGCAACTGCATGAGAAATAGGTAGTAGAACCTACCCTACGGATTCATATTTCGTATAATTTTTGCATTCTTTTATGGCTTAGTCCGTATTCAATAATAAAATTGTAGTTAGGTCGGTATAGGTACCTACTTGGGTATAGGGATTACTACACCTACTTAGGTACATACCCTACCAACTTATATTACCATCTCCCAAGAGTAAAGAAATCCTTGAGACGGAAACATTAACTCAAATGTTCATCCAAATTTTTTATCAGCAGTAGGTAAATGACTAAAAACTGACAATGGAAATTTCAATACATCAGAGACAGCATTGAATAGAACAGTTGCGCTTACTTGGGTGATGTTTCAAAGTCAAAGAGCAGGAAAAATGAGGACCAACGGAATTTTTCTTTTTCTTCTGCGACTTCTAGATCCCGAGATAAATCGATTTAAAAAATACCGGTAAATCGTGAACTTTGACGTCACGGCATACGCTCTCTCCACAATAATTGGGGTGAGGACCACTTTGCCCTGACTTCCCCTAATGTTATTTCCCTCATCAGGACAGGTAATATGCATACATTAAATTTCTACTCTCAGTGTTACCAGAGCGGTAAACCGATTTGAGAGGACAAAATTGCGAGAACAATATTATCGTAGAATATTTTGCATTCGTATTTCACACGTCAAGGGCAAATAGAACAAGAGTTCGGTTTCCGATTCCGACCACATAAGAGCAAAACCGCTAAACCGAGGCTTAACCGTCTGAATTTCAGACTCTGTACAAGGTGTATTGCGAAGACAATGGGATAATCAATGTACTATAACTCATAATCAGTGTGTGAGTAATTCACTGACTAATACTGTTAATACAACTGTTCACGCCAAACACATCGACAAACTGTATTTGAACGCTTTGTTACAAAAAGAGCATAGGTGATCTTTGGTGGTGTAGTGGTCAAGGCCCTCGCTTGGTAAAGAGGAGGGCGTGGGTTCAATCCCAACCGAGGTATGGAAATTTATCCTCAATATAATTTGAGAATTTCAACACAATAATAATAATAATACATAGCAGCCTACTGCGTGTAAAGGGACTTTTCAGTCCTATGCGAGCAGTATAAATAAGCACTGCTATTATTAACCCCGGCTTAGGACCTTTTTGCGAAAAACAGCTTCATGTGGAAAATACTAGAGATTCTAAATAGTATTGGGATCAATGCATCAAAGTACCTACCTAGGTCACCTGGGAAAATAAATTCTGTAAATAATAATAATAAAAACACTCATTCTTCTTTTTTCGACATTTATAACTTTGCTTTCAACACAAATCAACTCTTGTAGCCTTCAAATATGACAATATGTGAATATGACCTTCCTCCTTTAATTTAATCATGACAATTTACACACGAGATGATGCAATGTTCTTTTTACTGGAGTGGTTTGATGACCCTTAAATGATGACAAGGAAATCAATGACTTGTCTTTGATAACTATAGTCCTTAATTTCTTATTAATCAAAATATACGTCATTTCATCACAGTTCCTTCACAGTTAAGGGAACAAATTAATTCGTACGAATTCTTAATCAGCCTCTCTGCGTCTCTGCCCCCTCCTAGAAATTGGACAGTAGGTATTATTAGCATTTTTTTATGGCTAATTATAAATATTCAATTGAAAGGTTTCATTTAAGAATGACCTAAGCACGAAATCGGGGTTTGAGTAAAACAGTCAGGTTTTGGATTTGTCAGCCCAAAGCATCAATCACCCTATACTTAGGGCTGATTGAGAGACTGGCGAAAAATGTCAATCAATCAGTGAATAGGTACTTATTTCCAACCAAAGATAGCTTCCATTGAGTTATGGGTTTTTGGATTTGGGTTCATTAAGCTGCGTCCACCTCCACACATAGTCGATGGCTGTCGATCGACCATCGATTGCCGTCGACTATGTGTGGACACAGCTTTAGAATTAGGAATCAAAGATAGTCCCATTATACCAATAACATCAACGAATTTTTCTACAATCCCTGGTGCATCTCTAGACTCATAACTCTCATAAGTATGACAGGTGTGTTCTGAAGGTAATCACTCCTAGGTAATATGTATAGGTAGGTAAGTAAGTATTTGCCAGGTAAAAATGTTTTTCCTGAATAATGTATGTAAGGTCACGCACCTGAACGGTAGTAAACACCAACAATTGTTCGTTGATTCGTTCTAAATATAAAATGTGAAATTTATGTAGATATTTCTCAGGGTCTATGTTGGTAAGTAAGGACCTGTGCTTTTCCAACCATCATGAGGACCTGTGCTTTTCTTTTGAAGCATGATAAACCCTTTGTAACCTGCAGCTAGGTTGGTTAGGGTTTGGCTGCTCTGCAGTAAGACACTGTCTGCTCTCTGTTTAAGGTCCCTCAGCCAAATTATACCTACAACAATCCGTCGCTAGGTACGATGGCTAGAGAAGATTAATAAGTTGGAATTTGAATAGCTCCTATGCTGTGTTCTTCAAATGTTGTCAATGATATCAAGGCAACACCATCTTTACTCCCGTCAATCAGAAATTATGAGAAAACAGCATGAATGGGCAATTAATCACTATTAAGTATTAAATTTACACATGGGCCTACGAGTAATAAATTAATATATTATGCGAATGGTGATGAAGTAGGTACCTATTAGGATATTACGTATTTTAAACATGAGTTTTTGAAATTTCGAGCGAAACCTTGAAACTTGCTTCCTTCGTTTTGTACCTAAATAGGTTTTTTTTTTAAGTTTATTGGTAGGTACCTAATTCGGATGGGAGGAGATTCCTTGTGTTTTCCATAATTACCTACCTGGTTCCGACACAAATCTTATCTGCTGACAAATGAAAATAATTATAATAATCAATTAAAAATATTTACTATACCTTCTCCAAACGGTACTAAGGTAAGACAATATTTTAATTAGACATCAATATATTTACATAAATTGATTTCTGATTTTATCTTCAGCTATTGTATGGAAAATAAAATCAGTAGGTATATGACTCATGAAATTTATGATAGACCTAATGGAAAATACAGGCAGCTATACCTACCATTGCAACTGCTCCATTGTGACTTTTTTTGAAGACGATAAGATAAGAAGTGTAATTAATATGTAAGTAATTATAATTAGTAATGGGGTACTATGCAGTTAATATTTAATACCTTAGGTACCTACTTTATTAATTGGGTCAGGGAGACATTATGGTAGACTTTGCCATTGTTTCCGTTAATGGTTCCTACAAACATACCTTAAGTATGTAGATAGGTATGTACCTACATCCGAATATCAATAAGTATGAGTACTTAAACCACTTATCACTTATTTACTTAAAAGTTGGAACACATAATTATGACCGCACCAAGCCCGATCTGGCATACGGCCGAGTGTTGGACTTGGTACGGCCAGAACCGCGACAGCACCGTCGTGGTGCGGAAATGTGTGTCCCGATCTTTATAACGGCGACAGTACACTGTACACTTTTTCCATAGACTTCGTTTTCCGAGATTACTCTCTACGAACTGGGTAGACTCCGTAGCGTAGAGATTGGTCTCGCCAGACCAGTCTAGTCTACAGTGTACTAGCACCTTAAGAGAGGTTTTTACAGTGCAATAGTCCTGAACTAAAATTGGACGCTGCACACACGGGATCAAGAAGAGGTTTTTTTTAGGACGCTCTACAATCTACACCGCATCGTCGACGCCCGTCGATCATCGTTGATCGACTAGGCTTTTTGTTTTTAGGATGGGCCCCCTCGGGCTTGATTTTTGCTCTTTTACTATGGGGTGGACTCCGAAAATGGAGCATCCACCCCCATCTCCTTAAGAAAATCCTTGGATATGGGACTGCTCCTCTGTATATGTTGCCCGCGCACTACCTGCCGATGTAGTATGTGGCCCGCATACCCATGGAAGTTGAATATCCCTGACATAGATAGTATTAGACAGATAGGTAGGTACAGCATTAGCATCCCAGCTTATACTTATGCTGTTTCTAAAGGAAAGATACTGACAGCATAGATCAGTAATTTCCAACTAGCGGCCCGCGGGCCACATCTGGTACGCCAAACCATTTTTGTGGCCCGCAAAGCTTCTAGGATGGGCCCCCTCGGACTTGATTTTTGCTCTTTTACTATGGGGTGGACTCCAAAAATGGAGCATCCACCCTCATCCCCTTAAGAAAATCCTGGATATGGGACTGCTCCTCTGTATATGTTGCCCGCGCACTACCTGCCGATGTAGTATGTGGCCCGCATACACATGGAAGTTGGAGATCCCTGACATAGATGGTGTTAGACAGATAGGTAGGTACAGCATTAGCATCCCACTAGAGAATTTTCCAGAAGACTCTCTGACGTCACAGACAATGCATGTCAAACGGTGAGCATGACGGCTAGGTTTATTATTGGGCAGGCAGGGCCGGTCATAGCCTAGCCTAAGCTCAACTGCGTAAACAAAAAGCCTACTCGATCAACGATGATCGACGGGCGTCGACGATGTTTGGACACTGGACGCAGCTTGAGAGAATGACTCGTGAGTTAGATGAACATTGGCTGATATGCACAAAACCAGTCATTCACGGTGACACTCAGACCGTCTGAACAGACCCGTCGGAACGTGTGTGGCGGAAAAACCTCGAGACCTAAGTCTTTCAGGCGGTCTAAGCGTGAGTATATGGCCTCATGTATGTCAATTGAAAGCTTCAACGAATTTCCCCGTATAGTAACGAAATGGAAAGCGGAAACGGAAATTCGCAATTCCGACCTTCTGCAATACATCATACGAATATTCACCTATTTTACCTATGACAGTAAAATTATGGCACTGACACTGGTTAGATTTTGGGACAGGATGTTATGCCCGTCACTCTGTCAGACCGTGGTCTGTCAAAGTGTCAAAGGATCTTGAAGTTACAATTGTAACAATATCCGCGATATTAATTTACGCAAGATTATCATCTCGATTTACACCCAGGTGCTTTACGATTTCATGCGACATTAACTTTGTAACAAGCTTATCTTGTCACCAACTTTGTAGGTAATAAAATTGTATTATTATAGCAGAAAATTGCATTAAAGCAAGTTGAATTGGTTTTTTAACTGTCCGTTAATTTAGAACAAAAATAAATTGAAAAAAAAGCACACATCCAACCAAAGATAGCTTCCATTGAGTTATGGGTTTTTGGATTTGGGTTCATTCAGCTGCGTCCACACATAGTCGATGGCTGTCGATCGACCATCGATTGCCGTCGACTATGTGTGGAAACAGCTTTAGGATTAGGAATCAAAGATAGTCCCATTATACCAATAACATCAACGATTTTTTTTACAATCCCTGGTGCATCTCTAGACTCATAACTCTCATAGGTGTGTTCTGAAGGTAATCACTCCTAGGTAATATGTATAGGTAGGTAAGTAAGTAGGTATTTGCCAGGTAAAAATGTTTTTCCTGAATAATGTATGTAAGGTCACGCACCTGAACGGTAGTAAACAGACTCCTAGGTAATATGTATAGGTAGGTAAGTAAGTATTTGCCAGGTAAAAATGTTTTTCCTGAATAATGTATGTAAGGTCACGCACCTAAACGGTAGTAAACACCAACAATATTGCAGGTAGGCATTGAAAATTTAGTAGGCACGCAATTTACAAAATTGTTCAAGGAAAAACCTTAAATTGTATTGCCACTAGCCATAGCCACTAGGTATTCCGACAAAAATCGGATGGTTCTTATGACAAGAGGGAACAGGCTCTTCGGCCTGCCATCTATACCTTTCGCCTGCACAGAGAAAAATCTCCGATAAATCTTAACTTTAGACCTTGTTTAGACTGCGGGAGTAAAGGGACTTTTTAGTCCCATCCTTGCAGGATATACAAGGTAGGTGTATTAACTATTCCGATTTGAATTTTCTGCCTTGAACAATTACTACCAGTATTCCAATTACAACTGCCTTAGAGGGAAATAAAACCATGATACTTATTGTCACCATGAAGTTACAATTGTAACAATATCCGCGATATTAATTTACGCAAGATTATCATCTCGATTTACACCCAGGTGCTTTACGATTTCATGCAACATTAACTTTGTAACAAGCTTATCTTGTCACCAACTTTGTAATATAAATTGTATTATTATAGCAGAAAATTGCATTAAAGCAAGTTGAGAATTGGTTTTTTAACTGTCCGTTAATTTAGAACAAAATACCTACCAACTTCACCGCCACATGATTATCATAAAATAGACAATTACCTATTGCACAACCGAAAGAAATCCCCGGAAAATTGAGAAAAAGAAGAAGAAGAAGAAGAAGAAGAAGAAGAAGAAGAAGAAGAAGAAGAAGAAGAGATGGCAAATTGATATAATAGGTTCCTACATACCTAATACCAACATAGGATATACCTATTAATTGCCTATTGTAGAAGAACATTGTCAGGTGATTACTGTCTCGATTAGATATAGATTTGTTAGACGATTAAATTTTAATTTATTACCAATGCTGCCCTTTGCTCCTTTTTCAGCAGGTAGGCATTGAAAATTCAGTAGGCACGCATTTACAAAATTGTTCGAGGAAAAAACCTTAAATTGTATTGCCACTAGCCGCTAGGTATTCCGACAAAAATCGGATGGTTCTTACGACAAGTGGGAACAGGATCTTAGAACTGCCAACCTGCCATCTACCTTTCGCCTGCACAGGAAAAAAATCTCCAATAAATCGTAACTTTAGACCTTGTTTTAGCCTGCGGGAGTAAAGGGACTTTTCAGTCCCATCCTTGCAGGATAAACAAGGTAGGTGTATTAACTATTCCAATTTGGATTTTCTGCCTTGAATGCCCTTGAACAATTACTACCAGTATTCCAATTACAACTGCCTTAGAGGGAAATAAAACCATGATACCCAAGTCCCATTACTTGATTATTCTAACGAAATAGACATCAGATCTATACAAACTGAAACCTGGAACCGTTTATAAAACTATCTACATGATTTGTCGAAATGTAGAACATGGACTTGTTCAAGAATGACATCTTTGTACTCTATACTTTAACAATCTACATTTCTTCATAGACTCTATCAAGAACAAGTGTCCAAGTGTGCACCCATCAAGTTTGATGTCATATACATAGAAGGGAAGACGAGTTTGGTTGAAGGTAAATCAAGGATTATAAAGGAATGTACACGAAGCATAAAAATGGTTGTACATCCAGTCTATCATAGAAATCTTCCATAAAAAACAAAGAGTATGACCATTGACATCATAATATGGGGCGTAAAATTCCGAAACCTACTGCGGAGTTTCGGCAATCGGTTGTTACTACTCGACTACAATCCAATTCCTCAAAATGATTATGATCCGATCAGAAGAATAGCAGAAATGAATCTCCTACTTCTGACAAAGGTGCTATCAAATCCCTTTCCATAACATAGAAGGGAAGACGAGTTTGGTTGAAGGTAAATCAAGGATTATAAAGGAATGTACACGTATCATAAAAATGGTTGTACATCCAGTGTCCAGTCTATCATAGAAATCTTCCATAAAAAAACAAAGAGTATGACCATTGACATCGACGATTGACATCATAATATGGGGCGTAAAAATCCGAAACCTACTGCGGAGTTTCGGCAATCGGTTGTTACTACTTGATCACAATCAAATTCCTCAAAATGATTATGATCCAATCAGAAGAATAGCAGAAATGAATCTCCTACTTCTGACAAAGGTGCTATCAAATCCCTCTCCATTTTGTGAAAATTATATGCTTGAAACATCAAAGGACTATGAGGTCTGTGAGCAGAGTCAACAAACACTGAGCTTAGAAACACTAGTAAAATCGATTGTGTACATTTGGACAACATTATAATGTACTTATACATTAGGCTTTTCATATTCAACAAAGGAAATTCGTTGAAAGAAAATGCTAACGAAGGGTAACTGACAGTCTGAGTATTATAATGAGGTCGAAACATCCCACGTCAGGGCTGAATGAAGAATTTTCCGAGGGATTGAAAGCAAGACTATAGGAATTCCTATCCTTTAATAGTGTCTCTTCAAAGACTAATACGAAGAGGTCAGTCCACTTCCAATCCTTTGCTAGGTTCCTTTCAAAGGCTAATATGTAAAATTGATTGGGAAAAGGTAAAATTGATTGGGAAAAGGTAAAATTGATTGGGAAAAGGTAAAATTGACTTCTAGAGTAGGTACCCAGTTCTGGCTGGAGCACTTTAAAGGGGGAGGATACCAGCCTGAAATTTCCCTTGCTAAAGGAATAGCAAAGGTGCTGAAAGAATTTTTTGTAGTCAAAGCCAAAACCAAATATCAGCCCAAAACAATTAAGAGTACCTATGAGATAGGTCCCTGAAACTTTTACTGGATATCAGCTATGGCAAGGTTCCACCAGCTAATGTAAGGTAAGCCCCTGAAGCTTTGACTAGGTAGGGACTATTGTTCTCAAATCCCCTTTCCTTCAATTTATCCACCTTATCATTTGACACTCGACACGTGTCTTCTGGAGGTACTAACGTCGGAAACACGTGGAATTTGGGATTCAGAAGGATAATTTATACCTAATTCTATTCTATTCTTTTCCAATTCTACTTCTATTTTAGGACATGGGAAATGTAGGAATTTACTGTTCATAGCCTTTTACAGTCGACTTTCGATACCTTCTCGAGTTGTTACCTACAGGTGATTAAGAAAATAAATAACCTTGAAAAACATTGGCTTCAAATTAAAGATCCATTTTGGTCGTAAAGAGTATGATACAAGCATTCGCTTTATTTATGTACCTATTGGTGAGCAGAATCAATAGAGAAATGTGCAATGTGGTTCTTAATACTGATGAGGAATGAAGATTTATGTGGTGGTAGTATCAACCATTTTTTTTTTAAGAGTATGATACAAGCATTCGCTTTATTTATGTACCTATTGGTGAGCAGAATCAATAGAGAAATGTGCAATGTGGTTCTTAATACTGGCAATGTGGTTCTTAATACTGATGAGGAATGAAGATTTATGTGGTAGTAGTATCAACCATTTTTTTCGGCAACTTCGCAAATTGCAACACTCGTGATAAATATGCTTACATAATCAAGCCTGGTTAGGTGGTTGGCTAAATACCTAACTCACATAGTCACATACTTGCTCATCCCAAATTGGGAACTGAGATAGGTTTAAATATTGCAATATTTGGAAAGCATACCGATTCTAGACCATGATGAAAGAGAATTTGTGCAATGTGGTTCTTAATACTGGCAATGTGGTTCTTAATACTGATGAGGAATGAAGATTTATGTGGTAGTAGTATCAACCATTTTTTTTCGGCAACTTCGCAAATTGCAACACTCGTGATAAATATGCTTACATAATCAAGCCTGGTTGGGTGGTTGGTTAAATACCTAACTCACATAGTCACATACTTGCTCATCCCAATTTGGGAACTGAGGTAGGTTTAAGTATTTAAGTATTGCAATATTTGGAGAGCATACCGATTCTAGACCATGATGAAAGAGAATTTGAACAAGCAGGAAAAAGGTGACCAGTATTCGTAATTGCGAAGTTTATATATATAAAAAAAAACGATCTTTAAAATCAGTACCTGCGTACCGGAAAGCATACCGATTCTAGACCATGATGAAAGAGAATTTGAACAAGCAGGAAAAAGGTGACCAGTATTCGTAATTGCGAAGTTTATAAAAAAAAATACGATCTTTAAAATCAGTACCTGTGTACTTATCCATTCATATCGAAAGAGAAATGCTGCAAAACTGTATCTAGAATTAAATTTCTCCTACTGCCTTTAGGCTGGTTCGTCTTCGGAGTTCTGCACACTGTAATTTTTCATCCTCAACATTTGAAGTGCTAAGCAAAAAGAGATAAAGATAGAAAGTAAAATCTTATAGGTAAGTAACAAAAAAACACAAAAATCCGATTTACCAAATCTACGAAAATTCACTTACCCGAATTCCGATCTTGCACAGGATCGAGGATCTCCTTCGCTCCATGTTGCTCGAATCTGCTTACTACGGCAAAAACTCAGCCAAAACTGAACCAGCAAAATTCAAAACCAGAGTCACTATGTTTTCAGTGCCCGATAATGGGGGTGGCTTATTTTTTACGTGGTGCTCGACCGATGCGGGTTAGTCGGGAAGGGAAATTCATCAAGTTTGAAAAAGTTAAACTGATAAAAGTCGCCGTGGCGGATGGGTTAGATCAACAAATATCTGAAACAGAAGAGATATGTCATAATTGAGGATGAGAAAAACATTGAAAATCATCAAAAGAACAATGTCCAGCTACTTCACCCTGCAAGAGAAAATCTCTACATTAGTATTATGATCGATATAAGAAAAATCATTCAAAAAGATCCTTTTGGATTTATTGCTTTAGATGATAGAAATATTGTGTCCCATGTCTATTTCAAAAATCCGCATTTAGAAAATGTTCTGGCAGATGATACCCACCAGTAATGGGATAAATCAAAGGACATAAAACCACATTCTTACTGTAAAAAGAATCTTACTAAAAGCACTGACTGATGAGAAAATAGAAAAAAATGAACCTAAAAAGAATCCTCGTAAAAATCGGCTTCAAAATGAAACTTCTCGAGCATAAAATTGCGATCACAACCGTTTTACCACTCAATGCGATCCACAAATACCAATATGGAACTGTTAACAGTTCGAAAGTTAGGTTAGGTTAGAAATTTGTATTGAATTATCAAAACGAAAGACGACCCTTGTGGTTACAAGAGCAAAGGGAGACTGAAGAGAACACACATCATGAAAAGAACTAAAGAAATCATTATGTGTACCTCCAAAAGAAACATTAAAAATAGAATGTGCGATTACCGAGAACAATAAAAACTGGTAGGTAACCCCTAGGTAGGTATACGTCCATACGAAATTTCATAGGATGTGAGTGTATTGTTAGGTTAGAGGTTAGAAATTTGTATTGAATTATCAAAACGAAAGACGACCCTTGTGGTTACAAGAGCAAAGGGAGACTGAAGAGAATACACATCATGAAAAGAACTAAAGAATAAAGAAATCATTATGTGTACCTTCAAAAGAAACATTAAAAATAGAATGTGCGATTACCGAGAACAATAAAAACTGGTAGGTAACCCCTAGGTATACGTCCATACGAAATTTCATTGGATGTGAGTGTATTACTAGAAGAAATCATTATGTGTACCTTCAAAAGAAACATTAAAAATAGAATGTGCGATTACCGAGAACAATAAAAACTGGTAGGTAACCCCTAAGTATAGGTACGTCCATACGAAATTTCATAGGATGTGAGTGTATCAACAGTTCGAGTAGGTAGCACTGATGATGGATTTACCAAGATCAGCATTTTGAAAAAGGTAAACACAATAAAGAGTCTATGTATAAAATAATAGTAATAAAAGTAGTAGAACTGGATAAAAATCCTGAGATTCCTAATCAATTATCCGTCATTAAAATCAAGTTTACACATATGGGCATTGATAACGAACTACTCCTAGGTAATGTAACACCAGATAGTAATATAAACAAATGAAACCTGATCAGTTTTCTAATCCTAGATCCAACACAACCATGTTTGAAAACAGTAGATACTATTGAGATCCTACCTCGTATTACTGTCAGGTATGCTCGGTAACTAGTGCAATGTAATAACGACAGTATGTTGAACAGTTGAAAGATTTGGGGGAGAGTGCCCAATACCGGACCGTTTCTAAATAAAGGACATAATGGGGTTTGCTATCCCTGGACAGGGACACCCTCTGGATCTTTGTACAAGTACGTGTAGGTACAATGCTCAGAAATGGGAAACTAGTTACGACTGTTACGAGTATGTATTTAAAATTGTTATGTTGGCGAGAGACTTTTCTTCGGCTTTAATGGCAGGATTCTCCACCCAACCGGACACAGCGAATGAAAATAAAGTTGTTGGTCGACAGGGCCTGAAATTAGATCCATAGAATTTAGCGCTACAGTAAGTTATAGATTACAGATCTCTATAATCTCATGTACTCATGTTAACCCTAATTTAACTGTGTTTGTGAACGTTTTTTTATGCAATGTCAGGTAATATGATGTCAGAATTCAATTGGAACACTAAATAAATCAATAGCGCTATACCTACCAACTTCACCGCCACATGATTATCATAAAATAGACAATTACCTATTGCACAACCGAAAGAAATCCCCGGAAAATTGTGTGAAATTTATGTAGATATTTCTCAGGGTCTATGTTGGTAAGTAAGGACCTGTGCTTTTCCAACCATCATGAGGACCTGTGCTTTTCCTTTGAAGCATGATAAACCCTTTGTAACCTCCAGCTAGGCTGGTTAGAGTTTGGCTGCTCTGACATTAAGACACTGTCTGCTCTCTGTTTAAGGTCCCTCAGCCAAATTACCTACAACAATCCGTCGCTAGGTACGATGGCTAGAGAAGATTAATAAGTTGGAATTTGAATAGCTCCTATGCTATGTGTTCTTCAAATGTTGTCAATGATATCAGGGCAACACCATCTTTACTCCCATCAATCAGAAACTGTTTAAGGTCCCTCAGCCAAATTACCTACAACAATCCGTCGCTAGGTACGATGGCTAGAGAAGATTAATAAGTTGGAATTTGAATATCTCCTATGCTATGTGTTCTTCAATAATGTTGTCAATGATATCAGGGCAACACCAACTTTACTCCCGTCAATCAGAAATTCATCACCACAGACATAGGTACATTCGTACATACTTATTTCTAGATGTGTTTCAGTCCAGTCCTACATAATCAGCACATCTGGTTTAGTTTTTTCCCCAAATATATTCTGCTCCATTGAAAACTCATTACGTGTTTTACAGTCCAGTCCTACATAATCAGCACATCTGGTTTAGTTTTTTCCCCAAATATATTCTGCTCCATTGAAAACTCATTACGTGTTTTACTTATTTTATTTTTTGTACATATACCATATAACTCTTCTTAATGAGACAGTGAGTTAGTAATAACAAGAGTAGCTCACTGTATAAACAGAATCCACAGACATAGGTACATTCGTACATACTTATTTCTAGACGTGTTTCAGTCCAGTCCTACATAATCAGCACATCTGGTTTAGTTTTTTTCCCCAAATATATTCTGCTCCATTGAAAACTCATTACGTGTTTTACTTATTTTATTTATTTTTTGTACATATACCATATAACTCTTCTTAATGAGACAGTGAGTAGTAATAACAAGAGTAGCTCACTGTATAAACAGAATGAGGCTGCTGTCATCTGAAGGCCACTGAGACAGTGCTATCTCTGTGCACACATCAGGGTGTGCTGACCGTATGGGTAGCAGAGGCTGTCTGTTAGGTCTAGTCACCGTGAAAATGAAGACAGATGTGCGATGTATTGATGTTGATTTGACCCAAACAGCAGAGATCTCTAGTTAAAAACCATGTGATAAGGAGTGCTTGTTGACTGTCAGATTAGGACGGCAAGTCCCATTTTTTTTTTTTTTTACTTATTTCTTATTTTTAGAAATACCTATTTTCACATCTGTTAATTAGTAATTCCACTTTAATTAGAGCATTCCTTATGCACTTACTTTAATTTTTAACATAGGTAGAACTTCACTTTCTCAAATTTTTCAAAGAAAAAAGAAAAAAAAAAAATCGAAACGAATAGCGATTTAAAAATCGCTATTCGTTCGCGCACCCCTAAACAAGATTTCGGCACTAGAACCACGAGATAACTAATAAAATCACTCATAGAATGTACCAATGGGTTGGTATTGGTACCAGTCGTTAAACTTTTGCCCGAGGGAAGGTGATTTTTGCAAGAATATTAGGCAGTAGGCAAAGTCTCAACCTATAAATTCCATAATACCTTATTATAATTTATAGCTACCAAAATAAGATCTTTAAATCTTTCAATGGTTTCACTAAACCTTCCTATCATATAGGTTACAGCTGGTTACCTGGATATGTAGGTACTTTAGTCTACTTTTATTATGAGAAATAGGTAGTAGAACCTACCCTACGGATTCATATTTCGTATAATTTTTGCATTCTTTTATGGCTTAGTCCGTATTCAATAATTTTATTGTAGTTAGGTCGGTATAGGTACCTAGTTGGGTATAGGGATTATTACACCTAGTTATGTACATACCCTACCAACTTATATTACCATCTCCTAAGAGTAAAGAAATCCTTCAGACGGAAACATTAACTCAAATGTTCTTCCAAAAAACATCAAAGGACTATGAGGTCTGTGAGCAGAGTCAACAAACACTGAGCTTAGAAACACTAGTAAAATCGATTGTGTACATTTGGACTATAAACATCAAAGGACTATGAGGTCTGTGAGCAGAGTCAACAAACACTGAGCTTAGAAACACTAGTAAAATCGATTGTGTACATTTGGACAACATTATAATGTACTTATACATTAGGCTTTTCATATTCAACAAAGGAAATTCGTTGAAAGAAAATGCTAACGAAGGGTAACTGACAGTCTGAGTATTATAATGAGGTCGAAACATCCCACGTCAGGGCCGAATGAAGAATTTTCCGAGGGATTGAAAGCAAGACTATAGGAATTCCTATCCTTTAATAGTGTCTCTTCAAAGACTAATACGAAGAGGTCAGTCCACTTCCAATCCTTTGCTAGGTTCCTTTCAAAGGCTAATATGTACATATGTAAAGTAGGTACCCATGCAGTTCTGGCTGGAGCACTTTAAAGGGGGAGGATACCAGCCTGAAATTTCCCTAGCTAAAGGAATAGCAAAGGTGCTGAAAGAATTTTTTGTAGTCAAAGCCAAAACCAAATATCAGCCCAAAACAATCAAGAGTACCTATGAGATAGGTACCTGAAACTTTTACTGGATATCAGCTATGGCAAGGTTCCACTAGCTAATGTAAGGTAAGTCCCTGAAGCTTTGACTAGGTAGGGACTATTGTTATCAAATCCCCTTTCCTTCAATTTATCCACCTTATCATTTGACACTCGACACGTGTCTTCTGGAGGTACTAACGTCGGAAACACGTGGAATTTGGGATTCAGAAGGATAATTTATACCTAATTCTATTCTATTCTTTTCTAATTCTACTTATATTTTAGGACATGGGAAATGTAGGAATTTACTGTTCATAGCCTTTTACAGTCGCCTTTCGATACCTTCTCGAGATGTTACCTACAGGTGATTAAGAAAATAAATAACTTGTTTTCTTAGTAGGAAACTACGTAGCTAATAGTTGGGTATTTATCAGCTTATCACACAAGTTACGTCTAGGTTGCAGGTTTGAATCCTGCCCAGAGCGAAATTTTCCGAAGAAATTTTCTCTAGCCCAAAAACATGTCCGTAAATATGTCCTAACTATCCTAAAGTTTAGGCGGTCACTCTGGGGTGGGGTCATTTTTGGACGAAAAGGGAACGAAAGAAATAAGTTTTCAATTCGACGACTATGCATCCAGAGAACAAAGGAAATATGACAACGAAATTTCCTGGTCAACTTTCGGACCTCCAAGGTAACTTCAAAACCCGACTACCTATACTCGTATGTATAAGGCCAGCCACTCACTATCAGGTAGACTTGATCAGGTGTCATGTCTACCTGATAGAGTCAGTTTTACCTGATAGTGTGTGTACTGTGTACTCATCAGGTATTAGGTAGACCTAACATTCGGACCCTTTCAGCCGTACCTGTCAGGTCTACCTGAATAGTGTGTGTGCCCATCACGTGTCAGGTGAACTGATCAGCCGTACCTGTCAGGTCTACCTGATAGTGAATGGCTAGCCTAACAGAGGTGAATCTACAAAGAACTCTGGACTTTAATGGAACCAGTTCCACCTACTAACTTTTAGTTTGCGATAATATCTACCATTGTGTAATAAAATTAGTAGGTAACAATGAAGTTATTAATTCTAAAAACCGGTTGCTTATGTGAACCTTATCTATGCGAGCAGTGCCCTATAGATCTCTTTAGTATAAAATATTGGTATGTATTAGGTATGTTTTAGGTATGTTGTATCAGATAATACCTAGGTAGGTAGGTATTAGGTATCAATGTGTAAATCAGCGTCTCCACCACGGTAGATCGAGATCGCCTTAATGCCGGAGGCGTTTTCTACCACCCAACCTATAACTCTTCCGGCAGTCCGAGTCTGGGAAATGATTCTTCTAAGATCGAAGGTCAGTCGAACCTTTCTACTCACCTCACTCACTTCGACTGGCACGAATATCGGGTGTGTCAAATCCAAGAGCTCCCAGAGCTGCTGACATCAGTCAATCTCTTGTGTTATTTGGCAAGTTACTGGGCAGCTCCGGTGACAACCTTTAGAACTCCAATATTGTGGTGTCAAATAAATGAGGATAAAATTCCATGCCTCGGTTGGGATTGAACCCGCACCCTCCTGTTTACCAGACGACTTGATCACCGGTCACCGGGGCAGGTGGTGTAGTGTAGAGTACCTAACTTTAGGCGAAAAATGCCGACCCCGTCTGTACACGGAAAGAGGCAAAGAAAAAGAAGAAGAGTCGAATTTTTGATTTGCACTGAAATGAAAAGCATTTGGAGGATTTTAGAAAAAAAAAAGAAAAATAGAGTATCTTTGTCAATAATTGAGATATCAATATAATTCTTTTGGAGGCTGATTTTTAACAATATTCCTCATTAGAAAAGCCTTTTTATCTACCCATGAAGGACCTAAACAGTTCAAGGCTCTTTTTTTAAGGCTTTAATGGAGGACTCTCACTTAGTGAGCTCTTCCACCCAACCGGGTCTTCTTGAATAAAAGCGTTCAATTAAGTAATTATAAATATTCGTGATGAACTAATTTTAATTAATTGAGCGGTCAGTGCTATTACTTCCTGGTCATTTATTATAATAATGTATCCTAAGTTTTTTTTCTTTTTGACATTTTGATTTTACCAGAATGAGAAAACAGCATGAATGGGCAATTAATCACTATTAAGTAGATATTAAATTTACACATGGACGGTGAGCATGACGGCTAGGTTTATTATTGGGCAGGCAGGGCCGGTCATAGCCTAGCCTAAGCTCAACTGCGTAAACAAAAAGCCTAGTCGATCAACGATGATCGACGGGCGTCGACGATGTTTGGACACTGGACGCAGCTTGAGAGAATGACTCGCGAGTTAGATGAACATTGGCTGATATGTCGTGAGTTAGATGAACATTGGCTGATATGCACAAAACCAGTCATTCACCGTGACACTCAGACCGTCTAAACAGACCCGTCGGAACGTGTGTGGCGGAAAAACCTCGAGACCTAAGTCTTTCAGGCGGTCCAAGCGCGAGTATATGGCCTCATGTATGTACATTGAAAGCATGTGCTTCAACGAATTTCCCCGTATAGTAACGAAATAGAAAGCGGAAACGGAAATTCGCAATTCCGACCTTCTGCAATACATCATACGAATATTCACCTATTTTACCTATGACAGTAAAATTATGGCACAGGTTAGATTATGGGACAGGATGTTATGCCCGTCACTCTGTCAGACCGTAATCTGTCAAACGATCTGATTGTGAGTGGAGGGCATTGCATTTCCATGTTTGAAAACAGTAGATACTATTGAGATCCTACCTCGTATTACTGTCAGGTATGCTCGGTAACTAGTGCAATGTAATAACGACATTATGTTGAACAGTTGAAAGATTTGGGGGAGAGTGCCCAATACCGGACCGTTTCTAAATAAAGGACATACCTAATGGGGTTTGCTATCCCTGGACAGCTGGACAGGGACACCCTCTGGATCTTTGTTCAAGTACGTGTAGGTACAATGCTCAGAAATGGGAAACTAGTTACAACTGTTACGAGTACTCGTATGTATTTAAAATTGTTATGTTGGCGAGAGACTTTTCTTCGGCTTTAATGGCAGGATTCTCAAATAGTGAGCTCTTTCACACAACCGGACACAGCGAATGAAAATAAAGTTGTTGGTCGACAGGGCCTCAAATTAGATCCATAGAACTTAGCGCTACGGTATTACAGATCTCTATATATAATCTCATGTACTCATGTTAACCCTAATTTAACTCTGTTTGTGAACGTTTTTTTTATGCAATGTCAGGTAATATGATGTCAGAATTCAATTGGAACTTTAAAATAAATCAATAGCGCGGGATAAAAACAACAAAAGACCACAATTTTGACCGGGCTTCATATTGGGCACAGTTCCTCAAGCAATAGAAGTAAGTTAAATATTACCATCCCATTTATTCATACAGTTGTCGTAAAAATGTTTTTCCATATAAATAATTCATTAATAGTGAAGCAAACAAGCAGTGTCGGGACTTCGGTGACGAGTACAAAATTAGTAAGCAAGTAGCATACCTACATGGTAAGCTCATAGTACCTACATGATAGTAAGCACATAGTAAGCAAGTACTTACATGGTAGGTAACCATTTGCATTATGCCGGCAACCGTCTGATCCGTCTGCCAGACCGCGGTCTGTCGTCTTAACGGGTGTGGCGGAAAAAGCTCGAGACCGCGATCTGTCAGACCGTCTGAGCGAGAGTGGCTGGCAGGATTATTCAAGAACTTACTTAAATCTCTCGTCGCGTCGTCATTTAGGTATTACATAAGGATCTACTAATTTATTCGTCACAAGAAAATGCTGATTCTATTTATCTCGCTGGTCTGCCCTCAGCCAAATTACCTACAACAACCCGTCGCTAGGTACGATGGCTAGAGAAGATTGAATTTGAATTTGAATAGCTCCTATGCTATGTGTTCTTCAAAAATGTTGTCAATGATATCAGGGCAACACCATCTTTGCTCCCGTCAATTAGAATTTCATCACCACAGACATAGGTTAAGGCGGTCTCTTCCTGATCCCTGATGTGCCGCGTTTATTTTAGTTTAGGACTATTGCACTGCACAGACATAGGTACATTCGTACATACTTATTTCTAGACGTGTTTCAGTCCAGTCCTACATAATCAGCACATCTGGTTTAGTTTTTTTCCCCAAATATATTCTGCTCCATTGAAAACTCATTACGTGTTTTACTTATTTTATTTATTTTTTGTACATATACCATATAACTCTTCTTAATGAGACAGTGAGTAGTAATAACAAGAGTAGCTCACTGTATAAACAGAATGAGGCTGCTGTCATCTGAAGGCCACTGAGACAGTGCTATCTCTGTGCACACATCAGGGTGTGCTGACCGTATGGGTAGCAGAGGCTGTCAGTTGGGTCTAGTCACCGTGAAAATGAAGACAGATGTGCGATGTATTGATGTTGATTTGACCCAAACAGCAGAGATCTCGAGTTAAAAACCATGTGATAAGGAGTGCTTGTTGACTGTCAGATTAGGACCGCAAGTCCCAAAGGGAGGGATATTGTATAAGAAGATCAAAGAACAAGACATGAAAATAATAAAACACTCCTTTTGCCTTTATGGGAAGATTACCGAAGATTTTACGGAACAGAACTTAGAGGTAGAACTCGCTCAAGACCGTGCCACTTAGAAAAGACTGATTAGAAATGAATTGTCCCACTCAACCCCGCTTGAGTGGGAAAAGACGGAAGTAAAAGAAGAAGACTCCTTTTGCCATTTTCATGGTCGCCACTGCATTCAAGTCAAAATTGACCAATCAAATGCCTTAAGACTATGCTTAGCACGAACTTAAGAGCCAGCATTTTGTTCATAAATATGGGTGTTAGAGGTAGAACTCGCTCAAGAACGTGCCACTTAGAAAAGACTGATTAGAAATAAATTGTCCCACTCAACCCCGCTTGAGTGGGAAAAGACGAAAGTAAAAGAAGAAGACTCCTTTTGCCATGTTCATAGTCGCCACTGCATCTAAGCCCATTTTACGTTCTCTATTGGGCGGGATCAGATCTTTACGACCGAAACTGGGTATCTTGTCGAGGCCCTTATCAGTTATCAGCAAAATGTTAAACAATAGAAGAGCGAGAGATTTGTTTTCAAAGTTTATTGTCAAAATTGCCTAGCTATGTGGGTCTACTTTGTATGACAAATTTGCCACGCGATGCGATGCGCTTAGTTAAATTGTTTAGAATTCTAGGTGTACATACCTACTTACTGTCGAGGCCCTTATCAGTTATCAGCAAAATGTTAAACAATAGAAGAGCGAGAGATTTGTTTTCAAAGTTTATTGTCAAAATTGCCTACCTATGTAGGTCTACTTTGTATGACAAATTTGCCACGCGATGCGCTTAGTTAAATTGTTTAGAATTCTAAGTGTACACACCTACTTAGCAATTACGGACGGAATACTGAGGTAGGAAAGGACATGGTCCACACATACACATGTAAGTCAGGACGCAAGTAACGGGAGCCATGTCCGCCACTCACGGTTAGACCGTCTGAAAGACCCAGGAGTCCAGGACCCAGGTCTATCAGAACCTGTGTGGCGGAAAAAAGCTTGGTC
Source organism: Diaphorina citri (assembly GCF_000475195.1). Classification (NCBI taxonomy): domain Eukaryota; kingdom Metazoa; phylum Arthropoda; class Insecta; order Hemiptera; family Psyllidae; genus Diaphorina; species Diaphorina citri. The sequence continues at coordinate 37,141 of NW_007378414.1, read as the reverse complement.
TAAAACTTTTTCCACCACACACTTTCCCACGCGACGGTAATTCAAAGTACAAAGTTTGGGCTAAGAAAGGTTCCCTGAAATACCCTCCCACCTCACGATAACAATATTGAATAGTTATACATACCTACTGTAAATTTCTGGAATGATAAAGTAGGTATATTCCACTTTTTCTGTCCCTCTTGCCCTCTTGTGTGTGTCTACTCTGTTTCATGTATCTCAGCTTTAGAGAAAACTGCTGTAGACAGTTCCAGTTCATCAAACGCGTTTTGCAGATCAAAATTAATCTTCTTCTCACCACACCTTCAATAAAAATTTTAAAGTTGCAAAACTTACCCAAATTCAGAACAACTCCAAAAGCGTTCCGTGCTTCACTTTAAGTTCAAGTACCTCATCAAATTCCAGTCTGCGGTTTTTCGAAGTTTCAATTTTCAAATAACTACAGTTTGTTGTTGACGAAGAATTTCCTTAGGGCCAAAATGAAAATAACACCAAAATGTTACGAAAATTGCTGCGTTTTGTCGAAGTGTTTTAATTAAATAATTCTTTAATTTGCAATTCTTAAAACATGGGTAAGAAAAATAATAATATTAATAACGATGAAAAAAAAAAAATGGGATTTTTTTCAAGAGTTTCGCATACCAAAAAAGTTCATCATCAGAACTAGCGAAAATTCAATAGTTACTACTCATGAAAAACACTAAAAAAAACGAAAACGACCTGTACTTTTAGCACTGTATCACAAACACAAACATAGGAGCGCAAATAGCAACAGGTAGACAAATTAAAGTTTAATAGCACGAAATTAAATTTCACTCGAGTCATAAAATTAAAAACAAACGTACCTGCACTTGACTCTACTTTCCAGCACACTAAGTAAACTAACCAAAACTACCACGAGTGCATTAAGTGGACACAATACCAAATTAAAAACAAACGTACCTGCACTTGACTCTACTTTCCAGCACACTACACTAACCAAAACTACCACGAGTGCATTAACTGGACACAATACCTTTACAAAAATTCAAAACAATACTACTATACACTACACAGACATAAAAAAAGGAGAAACGAATACTTGAATGGATATTGAATAAAACCATGTGAAAAAGAGGCTATACCCATTATACCTACGTTTGTATAGGGGTTTTTCAAGAGTTTCGCATACCAAAAAAGTTCATCATCAGAACTAGCGAAAATTCAATAGTTACTACTCATGAAAAACACTAAAAAAACTAAAACGACCTGCACTAACTGCACTTTTAGCACTTTAACACAAACACAAACATAGGAACGCAAATAGCAACAGGTAGACAAATTAAAGTTTAATAGCACGAAATTAAATTTCACTCGAGTCATAAAATTAAAAACAAACGTACCTACACTTGACTCTACTTTCCAGCACACTAAGTAAAGTACACTGACCAAAACTACCACGAGTGCATTAAGTGGACACAATACCTTTACAAAAATTCAAAACAATTATTCTACTATACACTACACAGACATAAAAAAAAGGAGAAACGAATACTTGAATGGCGTGTTTTGGCACTAAAAACTGACCATCGAAATTTTGACCCGATTACATTACTTTCCTTCCTATAGGATAAGGAAAGTAAAAATTCAAAACAATACTACTATACTTACACTACACAGACATAAAAAAAGGAGAAACGAATACTTGAATGAATATTGAATAAAACCATGTGAAAAAGAGGCTATACCCACTATACCTACGTTTGTATACGGAAATTCCACAGACACCTAGCTACGCTACGTGACAAATTAATCAAATCATTTGTAAAGAGTGTCGTTGGTTTATTAGTACAAAGTTAGGTTCTTCCGTCCCTAGTATTTCTGAGAACTTGAATATTTTATTGTGTGATATACCTATGTACCTGCTACCATGATGGGTGAATTTTAGGTACCTATTAGATGGCCTAAATCCGAGATGGAGCCGGAAATTTTGCGCTGCGTAGAAGTTTAGGCCCTGCGTAATGGATCTCCAATATCACCATAGGTAATATTATTGTAAATAGGCCACCTAGTGGTTTTGTTTTCTTAGTAGGAAACTACGTAGCTAATAGTTGGGTATTTATCAGCTTATCACACAAGTTACGTCTAGGTTGCAGGTTTGAATCCCGTCCAGGCCGAAATTTTCTGAAGAAATTTTCTCTAGCCCAAAAACATGTCCGCAAATATGTCCTAACTATCCTAAAGTTTAGGCAGTCACTCTGGGGTGGGGTCATTTTTGGACGAAAAGGGAACGAAAGAAATAAGTTTTCAATTCGACGACTACGCATCCAGAGAACAAAGGAAATATGACAACGAAATTTCCTGGTCAATTTTCGGACCCCCAAGGTAACTTCAAAACCCGACTACTTACTCGTATGTATAAGGCCAGCCACTCACTATCAGGTAGACTTGATCAGGTGTCATGTCTACCTGATAGAGTCAGTTTTACCTGATAGTGTGTGTACTGTGTACTCATCAGGTATTAGGTATACCTAACATTCGGACCTTTTCAGCCGTACCTGTCAGGTCTACCTGATAGTGTGTGTGCTCATCACGTGTCAGGTGAACTGATCAGGTGTACCTGTCAGGTCTACCTGATAGTGAATGGCTAGCCTAACAGAGGTGAATCTACAAAGAACTCTGGACTTCAATGGAACCAGTTCCACCTACCAACTTTTAGTTTGCGATAATATCTGCCATTGTGTAATAAAATTAGTAACAATGAAGTTATTAATTCTAAAAACCGGTTGCTTATGTGAACCTTATCCATGCGAGCAGTGCCCTATAGATCTCTTTAGCATAAAATATTGGTATGTATTAGGTATGTTGTATCAGATAATACCTAGGTATGTATTACTAGTGGAATTAATGAAATTCTAAAATATATTTCCCGCAAAATAAGCACTTTTCGTCTTAGACATTCACTCCTACATGACGGAAATCGATGTAGTCCGTTTGTGAATCGCTAAATCAGCTGAATGCCAAGGTTGTGGTAGCACAGTTCAGTATAGGACCTGGCGAACTTTCACCTAACCCTATTCATTTCAGAGGAATGCGAACAGTGTCTACAAGATGAACCCTCTCGAACCCTATCTTATCTCCCCTTCTTCAAAACCTCTGCAGACGTCTTCACTATATCAACCACACTGAAAACAAGACGAGGAGAATTCAATGAAACAACTGCTACATTAGACGCATGTGGTCTGTGTCGTACCCCCCCCTGAAAAAAAGGAAAGGGGGAAATTTTTTGTAAAAATACCTTTTTTTTTTTTTTTTTTTTTTTTTTTTTCACTGCCGTTTTTATTTCGTAGCAATGAAACAACTGCTACATTAGACGCATGTGGTCTGTGTCGTAGTATGCCCGTAGTATGCCTCTCATCAGATGGGTGAGAATACTTCCCATTTAGGTGCTGGGACTGCTGGGTCAACACGAGAGCACCAGAAAGTAACCCGTTGAAATATTTGCAATCGAAATGATGGTTTACCACACCTTGGAGAGCAACTGATTACTGAACTATTTGTTGAGAATGTTGAGCCACGGACTCTATACAAACTCTTCATCTTGAACCGTCATTTGAATCTATTCTTTGAATTGCAACTCTTTTTTATTCGTTTCTCAGGGAGGAGACCGGCTCGTGAACAATGTCAGACCATGACTTGAAATTTATTTTGCTAAGTGATATTTGCAAAGAACTTTCACTGGATTGCGAATATTGCGAAATTGCGATATGATTGTAGGCTTTCTTTCTTGCTTTCTATTACTTAGCTAAGTGCTCTTGTTGACTTTAGTAAGATGTCGAGGTTTGTTTGGTACAAACATGATCTTTTCTCGGCAAAAACCAATTCGGGTTTTTTAATGCCCAGAAGTCCCAGAACAAAACGCGATATTACGGTAAGCAAATCAGATTCTTGACATAAATTTACATAGGTGAATGAATTTAACATGGCTGCATGCAAGTACTTACATGGTAGGTAACCATTTGCATTATGCCGGCAACCGTCTGATCCGTCTGCCAGACCGCGGTCTGTCGTCTTAACGGGTGTGGCGGAAAAAGCTCGAGACCGCGATCTGTCAGACCGTCTGAGCGAGAGTGGCTGGCAGGATTATTCAAGAACTTACTTAAATCTCTCGTCGCGTCGTCATTTAGGTATTACATAAGGATCTACTAATTTATTCGTCACAAGAAAATGCTGATTCTATTTATCTCGCTGTTGCGCAATGGATTCTACAACCTTTGGATTTTTGCTGTAACCTTTAATGTTTTTTTTTTTTTTTTTAATGCATGATTCGAATCCCCTCATCAGCCTGACCTACCTTCATTGCTCCTTAATTTTTTTTTTTTTTTTTTTAATGCATGATTCGAATCCCCTCATCAGCCTGACCTACCTTCATTGCTCCGAAAACTATGAATCAGTAGAAAAGAATACAGCAGTAAAAACACGAGCAATATCAATAAAAACACTTTCTCTGCCGAATCAAACTTTATAAAACTACAAAAATCTGTTATAATGACACGAAAAATAATGAAAGAAGAGAAAAAGAACTAAAATGTCAAACAGGGCATCAGCCTGACCTACCTTCATTGCTCCGAAAACTATGAATCAGTAGAAAAGGAACACAGTAAAAACACGAGCAATATCAATAAAAACACTTTCTCTGCCGAATCAAACTTTATACAACTACAAAAATCTGTTATAATGACACGAAATATAATGAAAGAAGAGAAAAAGAACTAAAATGTCAAACAGGGGACCACAATAAGTCACAAAACCTACAGTGAAATATTTTTTAGTCGGTTTCAAATCTGTTTTTTGCCTGGTCCTTATCACTTGTGAGTATTTAGTATAGATAAGTTGAGGCGGCATATAATTATTATTCATACTCAGTTACTCAGTGCTGGATCAGATCATTTTCAGCCTGAGTCAAACGAAAAAGAAGAAATTAATGACCTATCCCCAAACCATTCCTACGCGATAACGGGACATACTTGGGCCGTCCACTCACTCTTCAACTGTCGATTTCGGATAGATCTAGGTCTGTTAGACCGCCACACCGCCAGAACGTATGAGGCGGAAATTCTAGTTTGCCCGCCAAGGCCGTGGCGGTCGGAGAGTGGCAGCCTTGTTTGTGTATCTTTAAATCTTTCCCTGTTTCTTTAAGATCAGCACCAGACTGATCTTTTTTGAGGGGAACATTGAAATTTGTTCTGTCAAATACCCACCCAGGTTCGTCAATGTTTCATGTTAATGTCTGAGGCTTGTCAAGTGCTCACCTTCTGGCCTTCTATCTAAGGGAGGGATATTGTATAAGAAGATCAAAGAACAAGACATGAAAATAATAAAACACTCCTTTTGCCTTTATGGGAAGATTACCGAAGACGGAACTTTTGCATTTCAAATTGGTTTTCTAGAGGCATTTTACATTTTGCATTTCAAATTGGTTTTCAAAAGCATTTTGCACATCTCTGATGATAATATGATAAGCAAGAACCATTATTCAGAAGAGGATCTCACCAAATTTGATATGATCTCAATTTAATGGTTTCTTCACTTTACCTATTTGAAGATACATTTTTTTTTTACTCTTCAATGAGGTTACCTACGCCATTGCGAAGCTACAGAGCCACCTTGCCATTCTGCTCAACGTAACGCGAGGTTCGCTATTTTTACAACTAGGTACTTAGATGAGAAAAAAGAATAATGATAATCAGAAATGAGGCTTGCAACAAAAGAGCCACGGTCAAGGTCATCGAGGACAAATACCTGGAACTGGTTCTGCCCGAGGCAGGCAACTGGATGCTGTGGCAAACAGTTGTCTATCCTTAGAAACGCGTTGCAGCAGAACCAATCCAAACTATTTCGACATAGGGTGTTAGCTCCTGAAGAAATGGTTTGTACCTGAATAATCTAAACCATTTATTCAGGAGCCATTTATTCAGGAGCAAAGCTCTGAATAAATGGAGCTTTGCTCCTGAATAAATGGTTTGGATTATTCAGGTTTGGACACAATATTACTGGAGCAAAGCTCCCGAATAATTGAAATTCCCGATTGAAACTCCCGAATAATTGAAACTCCCGAATAATTGAAACTCCCGAATAATTGAAACTCCCGAATAATTGAATGCTCCTGAATAATTCCCGATTGCAGGGCCTTGTCTTCTATCATGGGCTTTTATATAACAGTTGAGGCAGAAAGAACATCGTAAAGGTGTGTCCAAACATAGTCGACCGGCCGTCGATCGATCGACGAGATAACTCTATATTGTCGAGGCAGTGTGGAGGTTCAGTCGACATCAATTGACGTCCTGTCGACTATGTGTGGACATACCTTTATAGGTACTGATAATTTTGAAAATGTGGTATTTAACTATTTATACAATGTATTGTATGAAAGAATGTCGATTGCTTCAATCGGACATTGTTCAATGTTCAATAATAAGAAGCACTGTGCAGGTGCACTGATCAATAGTCAGTCACAAGACAATCGCGTCGTGTACATCGGTCTCGCGACCGCGGCGACTGTTGCGTTGATTGTACGGTCCGTTCGGAATATCCCCTACACGACGCGAGGATTTTGATGTCTTCGCTTTCCGACTTGGCAATCTTGGCATGAAATTTTAGGATATCGGTAGTCCGTAACTCTATCTACTTCCGTCCCTCTATCTACTTCCGTCCCTAGTATTTCTGAGAACTTGAATATTTTATTGTGTGATATACCTATGTACCTGCTACCATGATGGGTGAATTTTAGGTACCTATTAGATGGCCTAAATCCGAGATGGAGCCGGAAATTTTGCGCTGCGTAGAAGTTTAGGCCCTGCGTAATGGATCTCCAATATCACCATAGGTAATATTATTGTAAATAGGCCACCTAGTGGTTTTGTTTTCTTAGTAGGAAACTACGTAGCTAATAGTTGGGTATTTATCAGCTTATCACACAAGTTACGTCTGCCCAGAGCGAAATCCTGCCCAGAGCGAAATTTTCTGAAGAAATTTTCTCTAGCCCAAAAACATGTCTGTAAATATGTCCTAACTATCCTAAAGTTTAGGCGGTCACTCTGGGGTGGGGTCATTTTTGGACGAAAAGGGAACGAAAGAAATAAGTTTTCAATTCGACGACTATGCATCCAGAGAACAAAGGAAATATGACAACGAAATTTCCTGGTCAACTTTCGGACCTCCAAGGTAACTTCAAAACCCGACTACCTATACTCGTATGTATAAGGCCAGCCACTCACTATCAGGTAGACTTGATCAGGTGTCATGTCTACCTGATAGAGTCAGTTTTACCTGATAGTGTGTGTACTGTGTACTCATCAGGTATTAGGTAGACCTAACATTCGGACCCTTTCAGCCGTACCTGTCAGGTCTACCTGAATAGTGTGTGTGCCCATCACGTGTCAGGTGAACTGATCAGCCGTACCTGTCAGGTCTACCTGATAGTGAATGGCTAGCCTAACAGAGGTGAATCTACAAAGAACTCTGGACTTTAATGGAACCAGTTCCACCTACTAACTTTTAGTTTGCGATAATATCTACCATTGTGTAATAAAATTAGTAGGTAACAATGAAGTTATTAATTCTAAAAACCGGTTGCTTATGTGAACCTTATCTATGCGAGCAGTGCCCTATAGATCTCTTTAGTATAAAATATTGGTATGTATTAGGTATGTTTTAGGTATGTTGTATCAGATAATACCTAGGTAGGTAGGTATTAGGTATCAATGTGTAAATCAGCGTCTCCACCACGGTAGATCGAGATCGCCTTAATGCCGGAGGCGCCACCCACTATCAGGTAGACTTGACAGGTACTGCTGAAAAGGTCCGTCTGTCAGGTGTACCTGATAGTGAGTGGCCGGCCTGAGACTACTATTTAGAATATTTAGATACAACAAATTCCAACTTGATAAAGACTTTAACGTCCCTGCACAACTGTTAAGGTCTTTGATGACGGGGGCGACAAGCCACCTACATTACCCTCAGCCAGCTCGAGTGGGGCTGGGCAAAGCCAGCAGTGCGTGATTTCCCATATAGTCCCCCCATGCGGATACTAACCACGCGCAACGTTGCTTAACTTCAGTAATCCATTGGAAACTGTTGTATTCAATGAGTTATTGCCGCTGGCTTATGATTGTGATAACTACAAGGCACCTAGATACCTGCTACCAAATACTCAAAGTTGCCCAGAATTTCCATATTTGGCTTGTGAAGATATTAGAACTTTCAAGTAGGTAGGTATCTACCATTAGCATTCTACACAACTTTTTGTTACTGGAGTGTGTTAAGTACGGACTTCTATCACTACCAATATGTGTAGGTAGTAGGTATAGTTAGGTTGTTAGGTAATTAATTTTTTTTTTTTTTTTTTTTTTACAAATTTCCATTTATATTTGATCGACAAAAAAAAAAGAAAAAAACTCAGAACATACATTTTTCTTATAAATGGTATACCCATCCGTATAAGCAGAGCTTGTGCCACGGATGGGGAAATACTTATCGGACTCGGATTTAATACGTTGTCCTGATGCCCCTCAAGGTTATCATGGCATACATATTACCATATTAGCTACGAAATGTGAAACAGTTGCCAAAATCCAAAATTGTTACATGTACAGGTACCTACATACACCTAATCTATGGAAGCCATCAAAGTCTAACCCATAAGAAGCCAAATTAATCAATGAAAAAAGTCTGGCGACTCTGCCAGTCAGGGAAGATGTTATGAGTTTGGTTAGAGCCGTTAGAGGACAGAAGACACAAGACCTAATAGCACTTCAAACAATGAATGCGGGGCCAAGAGATTAACCGGACTAACCCACACATTTTTGAAAATTTTCAGTTTTTTGGACTAACCCACAGCCCGAAACGCCCTCTATCTGCTGGTAGATGAATTATAAAGGTGCGTTTTCACCAACGCGACTTTTGTCGCACGACAGAGTCGCGCGAAAAAAGTCGTATAGTGGAAACGTGTCGCGCGACACGAGAAAAAGTCGTGCGACCATGCGATTTCTATCAGCTGTAGTTACTATTCCATTGATGTCCTGATGCGTTTCCTAAAGAGGAACAACTTCCTAAAAGAACTCTAGGTCACCTTATTTATTTGCCGCAAATGGCCCATGTAGCTAAATTGTGTAAAAATAAAATAAAAAAATAAATAAATATCGAAATATGGAATTGTAAATACTTTTCCATACTTTGGTGATTTAGGGCACTGGTAGATGAATTATAACGATATCAGCTGTAGTTACTTGTATCTTGTATACCAAAAATCATAATCACAAGACCTCTGTACACTCAAGTGCCACTCCTATACTTTGACTCCAATTGTCTCAAAATGAAGTTAGTGTGGGTTAGTCCGTTTTACGTCTTGGCCCCTCAAATAAGCACATAAATTGGATTTCCTATGTTAGTACAGGCGCTACCACGCCAAGAGAGGGGAGCTTCAGAAGAGGGGGAATTCCGAAAGGAAAATAGGTACCTACAACTATTGTAAATTAGGTGAGTATAATGGGATGCAATTCTTCTGCCTACATCAATAAAATCTACATAGTTCATAAGCCTAGTCAAAAAGTATACATAACTACTCCCATACCTGTAAGTGTAGGGAGTACTCGTAAAAAACACTTCAAAGTTCAACTTCGATCACAACACAATAGGTAGGTACCTACCTACCTACCTACCCGTCAAATAAAAGAATTCTTCAAGTCAATATCAATATTAGTTTTGACTGACATCAAGGTAGGTACCCTACGTTATTTTTTGAAGTGGCTGAATGCAAATTTTGAGCCTGAGCCAAATACCAACAGAAGACACTTGTAGAGTCAGGCCCTCAGCGTCTAATTCCAGAAAGGGAAGGTGTTGTAGCCCCCGTTGTACCAAGATTTACTAGTACTCAAAATGGGGGGATAAAATGCCCCCATAGTCCGAAAAGTGATTTACTAGAAATAATATAGGGGGTAGGTACTCCTTACAAGAGAAATAATATATATACTCCTTACAAGAGATACCTACCTTATGCCAGCCACACACGATCAGGTAGACCTGACAGGCGGACCTTTTCCCTCTTTTCAGTCGTACCTGTCAGGTCTACCTGATCCTGATAGTGAGTGGCTGATGACCTTACCTTTACCTAGATAGACAATACCTATAATTTGATATCAAACATTCATATTGCCGGTCAAACATGTCGTCTACAGTATCCTTAAATCCACGCCTGTACGCAAATTCATAATAGTCAAAACGGATTGTTCATTAAAAAAAAAAAAGAAAAAAAAAAATCTGATACCTCTCTATCGACGTTCGCAGTAGTTCCAATTAAAAGTCATTCCCAGTAGACGGAGAGGGGGGAGGGTAACCTTCACAGTTCTATCGCGAATGTTATGAGTGAAAGTTTCTGCACTGTTGCGATCCACTGGAATCAACTGGTGATAGAGTGTTGATATAACTGGGGCTGTTGTATTCAACTTTGGGAGTGGCCAAATGAACTTGATTTCACAGCATAATGTCGACCCCAATTGAAATTCGGCAGCCTAGTTAGCTTGGTAGGTAGGGCGTCTGCATTGTAAGCGCTAGATTGCTTGTTTTATCCTGAACGGATAATATTCGTTCTCGGAACGGCTGACTTTCTCCTATCCTGTCTTCCTTCTCGTCGACTTTCTCGACGATAATACCTCCATTGTTTCGGTTTTCTCTATCAAACCTCTTCCCTCTTTCAAAAGTCCTCCTCCTCCCTCCCGTTATCCCCTTTCTCTCTCTCTCTCTTTCCCCCCCCCTTTAGAGTTTCTTTCAGGAGCGCAGATTTTTGCAGTCCAGATGTGCAATATGCACATTTCTGCAACAGACCCCCCTCCCTCCTCCCCTGATATCGGCATGAACTTTGTGTGTGTGTTACATTGAGAGGTATTTACTGTATCTTCTCAAGAGAGCAATGACTTGCAATGAAAACAGTCACTGGTACAGCAAGGTTGAGCTCTGAGCCAGTGGCGTGGAGTGAGATTTGTAATAGGTATTAGCTTAATACAAAAGCAAGATCCATTTACTAGAAAGCTGAAATATGGTAGGAATATTCCTAATAGGTACCTATCTGTTTTGTGCTAGATGTGCTACCTTTTTTCGGTACATTATAGGTACCCGCCACTTCCGCTCAGACCGTGTGACAGACCGCAGTCTCACAGAACTGGATCCATCAGACCATCTTAACGATTGAAGGGGGAAAAGCTTTCAGACCGACTGACAGACATAGGACTCAAGTCTGTGAGATAGTCTGCACGTGAGTGGCTTACATTAGTGATGGCAAGTATGGGAGTTGAGGGGAGATCCCTTTGAGAGGAAGGAAAGTGGTGCTTCCCTATCAATGGATCACACATCACACGCCACTGGTAGGTACTAGATGAGAGAGATCAGAGTTGTGATTAGTTTGTTGCCATTTATCCTTGTATTGACAAGATTGATGATTTTGTTGATGTAGGTAAGTGAATAAGTGCAAGGAATGAGATTGTACTATAGGTAAGTTCTAAGAAGTTGTAAGTTCTAAACCTGCCTAGGTTGTGTGTAGTAGGTATGGATAGATACTACTTAGTGGTCGACTCGTCTGGTAAACAGGACGCAAGTTCGATCCGAGCCGAGGCATGAAATTTTATCATTTATTTGAGAATTTAAAGCTCTTCATTTACCTTTTCGGTGGCCATTGTATAGGTGCAACAACCGTGCAAGGGAAAGTTGGCGAGAAATCACAAGAATCAGCTACCCGACACTGTATTTTACACTAAATTTTCACTTGAAAAAGGGCGAATAGTGGTTCATTTTATGCGCGAAATAACAATTACCTATTTATTTTCATGATTTTGATGCTATACCCATATGTATAATACCCTGGAGACCAAAAGGCATGTAGGTACCTACCTACCTACACAACTTTCAATCATCCTCTTCAATAATAGACCCTTCCAAGTTCCAAGAGAAGGAAACCTATCTTTTTAGGACGAGAATCAAACCCACGACCTAGCGCGGCCGGCAGTTTATTCTCACACACGGAAACACAACACGGCGTACACGTTTCGACTGACACTGACACAGGTGAAATGGCCGTCAACTAAATTTCAGCTTCCCATCTTTAGCCGTTCAAAAAATATTCAGGGGTCCCCGGACTTTTGAAACACTCTGTATAACTGTTAAGGTCTTGAGACTCGGGGGTTCTCCCCTCCGTTCGGCGACAAGCTACCCTCGTCCTCACATGAACTTGAGGGGGAATAGCCAAAAAAAAAAAAAAAAAAAAAAAAAAAAAAAAAAAAAAAAATAGCCGTTCAAACAATCGTTCGAACTTGACATCTCATCAATATATTGGAACATCATTGGATCTTAAAATAGATACGGATACGGATAGCTTTGAATTTTCGACATTTCATTTCAACGTTTGATGATGATGACATGCGAATTGTTTTTTTTTTTCTTCTTCTTCTTTTTTTTACCTACAGGGTGTCAACATACGGATACCTATGAGCATTCAATCCGCAGTATTCCGAAGGAGCTGAGTTCGAATTCCGGGCGCGGAGAAAATTACTGTCCTATTATTTCGGATTTATCGCTGCCCGCTAGCTCTGCTGTCCAACTCTTGTAATCTCAACATTCTCAACCAGGTCGGGTAATCCAATTTGTATGAACGCCTGCTAATTTTGTGTAGATATGCAATGTGCAAATCAAATTATGTTCACCATCCAGCCGTTTCGAGAGAATCCAGACGTTCCGAGACCAAACCCAGTCTTTTCAGGACAAAATATACAACCTTGGCGTGAACCTACCTCGGTGGTGTAGTGGTCAAGGCGCTCGACTGGTAAACAGGAGGGCGTGGGTTCAATCCCAGCCGAGGTATGGAATACCTACCTCGGTGGTGTAGTGGTCAAGGCGCTCGCCTGGTAAACAGGAGGGCGTGGGTTCAATCCCAGCCGAGGTATGGAATACCTACCTCGGTGGTGTAGTGGTCAAGGCGCTACCTACCTCGGTGGTGTAGTGGTCAAGGCGCTACCTACCTCGGTGGTGTAGTGGTCAAGGCGCTACCTACCTCGGTGGTGTAGTGGTCAAGGCGCTACCTACCTCGGTGGTGTAGTGGTCAAGGCGCTACCTACCTCGGTGGTGTAGTGGTCAAGGCGCTACCTACCTCGGTGGTGTAGTGGTCAAGGCGCTACCTACCTCGGTGGTGTAGTGGTCAAGGCGCTACCTACCTCGGTGGTGTAGTGGTCAAGGCGCTACCTACCTCGGTGGTGTAGTGGTCAAGGCGCTACCTACCTCGGTGGTGTAGTGGTCAAGGCGCTCGCCTGGTAAACAGGAGGGCGTGGGTTCAATCCCAGCCGAGGTATGGAATACCTACCTCGGTGGTGTAGTGGTCAAGGCGCTACCTACCTCGGTGGTGTAGTGGTCAAGGCGCTACCTACCTCGGTGGTGTAGTGGTCAAGGCGCTACCTACCTCGGTGGTGTAGTGGTCAAGGCGCTACCTACCTCGGTGGTGTAGTGGTCAAGGCGCTACCTACCTCGGTGGTGTAGTGGTCAAGGCGCTACCTACCTCGGTGGTGTAGTGGTCAAGGCGCTACCTACCTCGGTGGTGTAGTGGTCAAGGCGCTACCTACCTCGGTGGTGTAGTGGTCAAGGCGCTACCTACCTCGGTGGTGTAGTGGTCAAGGCGCTACCTACCTCGGTGGTGTAGTGGTCAAGGCGCTACCTACCTCGGTGGTGTAGTGGTCAAGGCGCTACCTACCTCCAAAAAAAAAAAAAAAAAAAAAAAAAAAAACCTACATAGAGTATGAAAAAGTCAGCGGCGGTGAACGTTGAGCGGCACTGAAGTTATGCAACGTTGCTCCTGTAGTGTGTGGTAGGTATCCAGATGGGTGTTCATCGGGGAAACTACTAGGAGGCTGGTAGTTTGTAGCCAAATGATGCAAGATAAAACTCTCGTCACTAAAAACTTTAGGAGTTAGGTATCCTCTAGTCTCTAGTCACATCAAATTCAAACCCCTCGAAAAAATGAGCTCCATCTTCATTATGACTTTCAGATGATAACCTTGAAACTCTTAAACCTAATGGCTAGCCTCTAGTTAGCTTAGATTTTAGAAGGTAGCGCGTCTGCCTTGTAACCTTTATAACATGAGTCTGATGATAATATCAACCTACCTGTCCCCCATAAGACCACTGTCCTCAGTAGTGTAGAATACAGCTTCTCCTGTTGGGGTGTGGATTTACCCAGGTGAGGTTTGATGTAGTTCTGCCATAGGATCTCGATGGGGACGAAACATTGATGTTGGGGTGTGGATTTACCCAGGTGAGGTTTGATGTAGTTCTGCCATAGGATCTCGATGGGGACGAAACATTGAAGTGGATAGGAGAAGAGAATGAGGAACGCGAAAATGATCTTGATAGATTCGGTCAATCTGCGGAGAGAGGGAAGTATAAAGTAGTAAATTCAAGTAGATTTAATGGACCTTTGACCTTGAAGAGCCAACCTAGTTAGCTTGGTTGGTAGTGCGTCTGCCTTGTAATCGCTAGGCCGCGGGTTCGATTCACGCCCGGGGCATATTTCGTCCTGAACGGATAATGTTCGTTTTCGGAAGGGCTGGCTTTCTCCTATCCTGTCTTCTTTCTCTCTTCGATTTCGGGACGATAAGACCATAGCAGTTGCAGTTCCCTCTATCAATCATCTTGGGGAGGGGGAATCAAACAGCATGTATCTCACGAATCAAGTTGAGTGGCTCAAGGTTTATGAGTTTACGGTACCTAAGAGCATATTAAACGAAACTTACGCATTAGAAGTGGGCAAATTCCACGTGATGGTGGCTTGTGTAGCGTCTCCCCATTTGATATAACCCCAGAATCCCGTGAACAGATAGGCAGCTAAGTATTCAGACAGTACTCATGGGTAGGTACTTATAGTACGAGTACGTACCTATACTTACCTAGTAGTTACTCGTATGCAGTAGTAAGTATTCAGACAGTACTCATGGGTAGGTACTTATAGTACGAGTACGTACCTATACTTACCTAGTAGTTACTCGTATGCAGTAGGTACGTAATTTCCTATACAGAAAATAAAATAAACAGCCAAAGTAGCCAAAAACAAGTGTCAGCCCAAAGCAATCACCCTAGTTAGAGCTGATTGAGAGGCTGACGAAAAACGCCGACCCCGTCTGTACACGGGAAAATGCGAAGAAAAAGAAGAAGGAAATAAAATAAACAGTAGGGCAATCACCCTAGTTAGAGCTGATTGAGAGGCTGACGAAAAACGCCGACCCCGTCTGTACACGGGAAAAGGCGAAGAAAAAGAAGAAGGAAATAAAATAAACAGTAAATGATAAAAGTACGGACGATTTTATTATTTTTTATTTACTTACCTAGGTATATATCTTGTATTCGATCACGAAAAACTATCTCTTGGTTACATTTACACTTGAATTCAGCTCCCATGGCGTAGTGGTCACTGCGCCCGCCTTGCACGCGGGAGACCCGGGTTCGATTCCCGGCGGGGTCAAAAAATCTGTATCATGCAAATGATTGATTCCGTGACTGGCTGTTGCGGGGCCCACTCAGCCTCGTGAGGAAAATGAGTAGCTACGACATATAAATTCGCATAGCGACACACACACACACACACACACACACACACACACACATTCATTTTTACTTTCTATTTATATATTAGATTTACTTACCTACCTAGGTATAGGTATATCTTGTATTAGATTACGAAAAACTATCTCTTGTTTATTTACGTAAGGATACATTTACACTTGAATTAATTGTTGTAAATTGGACATTATGCATGTGTTGAGATATTGGGAAAATCCTACAATGCTGCAGTGAGCACCAAAGTTGTGACATAATAACACAAAGAAACTGCATTTACATTTACACTTGAATTAATTGTTGTAAATTGGACATTAGGTATGCATGTGAATTCCCACAACAATTAAAGTCACAATTGACAATTCTGTGAATTCTGTATTAGGGAGTCTTGGATGACCCTACTCTATGCATATATTATGGCAAGTAGGCAGTTAGGTAAATGGTATTTTGTAGGTATTTCAGTAGGTGGATCTACCTACAGAGGTACAAAACTTACCTTGTTTTAGAGATTGATTTAGGTTTACCTACACCTTCGAACGATGGGACGCCATGTTGGAAAATGAAATAGTAAATGATGGCCATTCCTCCCATGAGAAGAAAGTCGCCGATGGCGGACAAGGGGGAGAGGTAGTGGAGGTTCCGAATTTGGTTGAGAGGACAAATGATCAATCCGACAATCAGCATCCAGATTCGGATGTCCCAGTCGAGATTCCAGTGGAAATCTGCGATCTGGAATGGTGAAAATATTGGGAAACGTCAATAAGGCCAGCCATTCACTATCAGGTAGACCTGACAGGTACACCTGACACCTGATGAGCACACCCACTATCAGGTAGACCTGTTGTCCGATCTACCTGTCGTCAGGTCTACCTGATGTGCCATTCACTATCAGGTAGACCTGACAGGTACACCTGACACCTGATGAGCACACCCACTATCAGGTAGACCTGTTGTCCGATCTACCTGATGTTGAGTGGCAGGCCAAAGATAGTGGAAAACTGAGAACTCACCTGTCTAGCAGTCCCCGCTATGAATCCAATATACGCACAGCAAATCCCAAGTTGGTATGCACTGACGAAAAAGTCGACCAGGTATCTAAAACCAAAAGCAAAATTTATTACATAACTAATCAACCTTTTCTCATATCTAGGTAGCTAGGTAGATGACACCTTCTTCATTTTTTTTTTTTTTTTAATCTTGAGAACTGAGAGGAAGCTAGGAAAAGGGATGGAGCTTAAAAACAAGTTTTTCAGTCAGATTTTCCTTAAGGTATGTCCTCACATAGTCGACGCTGTCGATCGACGTCGACTGAAACCGTACACTGCCTCGATAACACACAAGATTCACCTCTTCACCTCGTCGATGGACGGTGTCGACTATGTGGGGACACAGCTTTATAATAGCGAGAAGCTAGGTACCTGAGACGTTTATTAGAAGGCACATAACTTGGAGAAACTTACTTACGGTGATGGCCGGGACAACCATTTCAAACAATCCGGGCCATTTGTGACGGCAATTTGCATTGCCTCTGAGTATTCGATTTGGGGTTTCCCTTGCTTCTTGCAAATGTGATGCTGAATTCGCAACTGAAAAAAATAAAATGGCTTAATAACATATCTATTTCATCTAATAGTAGTCTCAAGCTTGACCAAAATATTTGTTTGATAAAGGTTCAACGTCGCATGGCCTGGACAACCATTTCAAACAATCCGGGCCATTTGTGACGGCAATTTGCATTGCCTCTGAGTATTCGATTTGGGGTTTCCCTTGTTTCTTGCAAATGTGATGCTGAATTCGCAACTGAAAGAAGTAAAATACCTTTTAATAACCTTACTGATTCATCTATAAGTCAAGCTTGACCACAATATTTGTTTGATAAAGGTTCAACGTCGCTCTATAACTGTTAAGGTCTTGAGACTCGGGGATTCTCCCCTCCGTTCGGCGACAAGCTACCCTCGTCCTCACATGAACTTGAGCCATTTGTCAGCTCCCATGGCGTAGTGGTCACTGCACTCGCCTTGCACGCGGGAGACCCGGGTTCGATTCCCGGCGGGGTCAAGAAATTTGTATCAAACATAAATTGGATTTCCTATGTTAGTACAGGCGCTACCACGCCAAGAGAGGGGAGCTTCAGAAGAGGGGGAATTCCGAAAGGAAAATAAGTACCTACAACTATTGTAAATTCTTCTGCCTACATCAATAAAATCTACATAGTTCATAAGCCTAGTCAAAAAGTATACATATTACATAACTACTCCCATACCTGTAAGTGTAGGTAAGTTGGTAAGTATGAGTACTCGTAAAAAACACTTCAAAGTTCAACCTCGATCACACCACAATAGGTAGGTACCTAAGTACCTACCTACCTACCTATCCGTCAAATAAAAGAATTCTTTAAGTCAATATCAATATTAATTTTGACTGACATCAAGGTAGGTACCCTACGTTATTTTTTGAAGTGGCTGAATGCAAATTTTGAGCCTGAGCCAAATACCAACAGAAGACACTTGTAGAGTCAGGCCCTCAGGGTCTAATTCCAGAAAGGGAAGGTGTTGTAGCCCCGGTTGTGCCAAGCTTTACTAGTACTCAAAATGTGGGGGAAAAATGCCCCCATAATCCGAAAAGTGATTTACTAGAAATAATATAGGGGGTACTCCTTACAAGATAAATAATATGTATACTCCTTACAAGAGAAATAATATGTATACTCCTTACAAGAGATACCTACCTTATGCCAGCCACACACGATCAGGTAGACCTGACAGGCGGACCTTTTCACTCTTTTCAGTCGTACCTGTCAGGTCTACCTGATCCTGATAGTGAGTGGCTGATGACCTTACCTTTACCTAGATAGACAATACCTATAATTTGATATCAAACATTCATATTGCCGGTCAAACATGTCGTCTACACTACAGTATCCTTAAATTCACGCCTGTACGCAAATTCATAATAGTCAAAACGGATTGTTCATTAAAAAAATCTGATACCTCTCTATCGACATTCGCAGTAGTTCCAGTTAAAAGTCATTCCCAGTAGACGGAGAGGGGGGAGGGTAACCTTCACACTTCTATCGCGAATGTTATGAGTGAAAGTTTCTGCACTGTTGCGATCCACTGGAATCAACTGGTGATACAGTGTTGATATAACTGGGGCTGTTGTATTCAACTTTGGGAGTGGCCAGATGAACTTGATTTAACAGCATAATGTCGACCCCAATTGAAATTCGGCAGCCTAGTTAGCTTGGTAGGTAGGGCGTCTGCATTGTAAGCGCTAGATTGCTTGTTTTATCCTGAACGGATAATATTCGTTCTCGGAACGGCTGACTTTCTCCTATCCTGTCTTCCTTCTCGTCGACTTTCTCGACGATAATACCTCCATTGTTTCGGTTTTCTCTATCAAACCTCTTCCCTCTTTCAAAAGTCCTCCTCCTCCCTCCCGTTATCCCCTTTCTCTCTCTCTCTCTTTCCCCCCCCCTTTAGAGTTTCTTTCAGGAGCGCAGATTTTTGCAGTCCAGATGTGCAATATGCACATTTCTGCAACAGACCCCCCTCCCTCCTCCCCTGATATCGGCATGAACTTTGTGTGTGTGTTACATTGAGAGGTATTTACTGTATCTTCTCAAGAGAGCAATGACTTGCAATGAAAACAGTCACTGGTACAGCAAGGTTGAGCTCTGAGCCAGTGGCGTGGAGTGAGATTTGTAATAGGTATTAGCTTAATACAAAAGCAAGATCCATTTACTAGAAAGCTGAAATATGGTAGGAATATTCCTAATAGGTACCTATCTGTTTTGTGCTAGATGTGCTACCTTTTTTCGGTACATTATAGGTACCCGCCACTTCCGCTCAGACCGTGTGACAGACCGCAGTCTCACAGAACTGGATCCATCAGACCATCTTAACGATTGAAGGGGGAAAAGCTTTCAGACCGACTGACAGACATAGGACTCAAGTCTGTGAGATAGTCTGCACGTGAGTGGCTTACATTAGTGATGGCAAGTATGGGAGTTGAGGGGAGATCCCTTTGAGAGGAAGGAAAGTGGTGCTTCCCTATCAATGGATCACACATCACACGCCACTGGTAGGTACTAGATGAGAGAGATCAGAGTTGTGATTAGTTTGTTGCCATTTATCCTTGTATTGACAAGATTGATGATTTTGTTGATGTAGGTAAGTGAATAAGTGCAAGGAATGAGATTGTACTATAGGTAAGTTCTAAGAAGTTGTAAGTTCTAAACCTGCCTAGGTTGTGTGTAGTAGGTATGGATAGATACTACTTAGTGGTCGACTCGTCTGGTAAACAGGACGCAAGTTCGATCCGAGCCGAGGCATGAAATTTTATCATTTATTTGAGAATTTAAAGCTCTTCATTTACCTTTTCGGTGGCCATTGTATAGGTGCAACAACCGTGCAAGGGAAAGTTGGCGAGAAATCACAAGAATCAGCTACCCGACACTGTATTTTACACTAAATTTTCACTTGAAAAAGGGCGAATAGTGGTTCATTTTATGCGCAAATTCGCGAACATAATCGCCAAATCCGCGAACATAATCACGAAATCCGGGAACATAATCGTGAAATCCGCGAACAAAATCGCCAAATCCGCGACCATAATCGCGAAATCCGCGAACATAATCGCGAAATCCGCGAATATAATCGCGAAATCCGCGAACATAATCGCGAAATCCGCGACCATAATCGCCGAATCCGCGACCATAATCGCCAAATCCGCGAACAAAATCGCGAAATCACATAGGTACGATATGTGCATAGGTACGATAGGTCATGGGTAACATACCTATTATTAAAAACAGATAAACAAAATACAGTCGAACCTGGATAAACGAGAATCCAACGGACCAGCTCATTTTTTCGTTTAAGGCGGTTTAATACAACATTTTCTCGTTTATAAAGGTTTAGCAAAGTGGAAGAGCTAACTGATGAAAGCATGACAAATTTAAACAAGTTAAGAACAAATTCTGATTTATAGAGGTACCTAATTTTAAAGTTAAAAAACGCGTCCCGAATTTTTTCTGAGACAAAAACGAAAATTCGGGACAAAACGCCCCAAAAGAAAAACTGAACGGGACGCCGGGACACCCCCTGAAATTCGAGACTGTCCCGGCCAATTCGGGACGTTTGGCAAGCCTACGAATAGGTATCTGTTTTGTGCTAGATGTGCTACCTTTTTTCGGTACATTATAGGTACCCGCCACTTCCGCTCAGACCGTGTGACAGATCGCAGTCTCACAGAACTAGATCCATCAGACCATCTTAACGGTTGAAGGGGGAAAAGCTTTCAGACCGACTGACAGACATAGGACACAAGAAGTCTGTGAGATAGTCTGCACGTGAGTGGCTGACATTAGTGATGGCAAGTAGGGGAGTTGAGGGGAGATCCCTTTGAGAGGAAGGATAGTGGTGCTTCGCTATCAATGGATCACACATCACACACCACTGGTAGGTACGAGATGAGAGAGATCAGAGTTGTGATTAGTTTGTTGCCATTTATCCTTGTATTGACAAGATTGATGATTTTGTTGATGTAGGTAAGTGAATAAGTGCAAGGAATGAGATTGTACTATAGGTAAGTTCTAAGAAGTTGTATATAAGTTCTAAACCTGCCTAGGTAGTGTAGTAGGTATGGATAGATACTACTTAGTGGTTAACTCACCTGGTAAACAGGACGCAAGTTCGATCCGAGCCGAGGCATGAAATTTTATCATTTATTTGAGAATTTAAAGCTCTTCATCTTACCTTTTCGGTGGCCATTGTATAGGTGCAACAACCGTGCAAGGGAAAGATGGCGAGAAATCACAAGAATCAGCTACCCGACACTGTATTTTACACTAAATTTTCACTTGAAAAAGGGCGAAAAGTGGTTCATTTTAAGCGCGAAATAACAATTACCTATTTATTTTCATGATTTCGATGCTATACCCATATGTATAATATCCTACAATGCTGCAGTGAGCACCAAAGTTGTGACATAATAACACAAAGAAACTGCATTTACATTTACATTTTACATACATTTTACATTTACACTTGAATTAATTGTTGTAAATTGGACATTAGGTATGCATGTGAATTCCCACAACAATTAAAGTCACAATTGACAATTCTGTGAATTCTGTATTAGGGAGTCTTGGATGACCCTACTCTATGCATACCTATATTATGGCAAGTAGGCAGTTAGGTAAATGGTATTTTGTAGGTAGGTATTTCAGTAGGTGTGGATCTACCTACAGAGGTACAAAACTTACCTTGTTTTAGAGATTGATTTAGGTTTACAAGACACCTGCATCAACTATGGGATAAATCAGAGCAGGTGAGTCTGACTTATTTACTTTATCAAACCTCCGGTTTATTTAAAGGATATACATAGAACACAGACCAAACTTTTTTGCTGTTAGGATGGGTTGGGTAATTTTAAGGCAAGTACAATTCTGAGACACCTACTTTGAAGGTTGGAGATCTACTGCATGGACAACTGAATTAGTCAGATTTCCATATTATAACCTGGTGAAGAAACCAAGCTTTTAAAGGATTGCTTCTGTACCTTATTAAGTAGTATGTTGTTTGAGACCAATGAAGTTGGTGTCTTGATATTGCACTTGTCATTACCCCAACCCACCCTAACAACCTATGGTCTGGAACCCATTAAATACATGAGACTGATAGTTCACTAACCCTGTTTTATTTATGCCACCTTGTTCCACCAGGTGTCAAAACTGTACCACCGTGGCCATCAGTCATCTGTCTCCCGACCAAATGGACTACGGTGAAGACGATGATGAGACAGAAGAGCCACCACCGGCAGTTTCATCTGAGGTCGATGCAACAGCAAAGAAAACAGCAACAACAGGAGGTGAGAAAGATGAGAGTGGGAAGAAGAAGGAAGAAGTGAAGACGAGTGAGAATAAGACTGAAACGCATGTGCAATAGAGACATAGAGAGAATACCAGAACCTTGGGTTTACAAGGCTCATGTTGACAAAGCGGTGATCAAGAAAGAGCACTGGTAAAATCTCATGTTGAACTCAAAGGTCTCTTTTTTCAATTACCTATAGGAGCTAAGCTGTGGTCCTCCGGTCTTCTTTGACCAATCAACTTGAGATTTTAAGCCTAGAAATATGTCCAATTACGGACTAACAAGTTTTGTAAAGTGTCAGGGTTGCACCTTAGAAGTTGCTCTTCGACGCAGCCACTGAGATTGTACAGAACTTCAGATCGTTAAACCTAGAAAGATGTCCAAAGATCCGGATGGTGTAATGATCAACTGAACATTTAATTTGGGAGTAGGTAAATATGGTACGAAGTCGACTAACTTCAACATGGAGATCAAAGATCCGGTCTGTAATGAGAGCTAGATCTTTTCTCACATTCTGCTGTTATAATTATTAGCTTTTAGGCTATCAGAACCTATTACTTTTAATATGTGATTATTTTTGTATTACTTTTAAGGGTGCCTTTTTAGTGCTTTATTGAAGATGTATTATTTTAAATTTCGACTTTTTTTACGTATTCCTTTGTTACGATTTTACATTCCACAATGAACTAGGTACCAAATTTTCAGTATTGGTAGTGATTTTTTGTACAATTTATTTTAGATATTTTCAAGTTTGGGAAATTGGCCCAACATTCAACTTCTGACAATTTGCCGACAGTAAAATAATTCACTTTTATAGCTACTTAGGCTAAAAATGATACGAGTAGGTAGGTATTTTGTCTTAAGGTTGGGAAACAATAAAATTCTAAAACTAATTGCTGAGAACAAAATTCACTTTTAATAGGCTAGAAATAATAGCTACATACGTCTGTACCTAATTATTAGTTTATATTAGTTTATTTCATTCCTAAATGTTTTGTAAGTCTGTAACTACTGTAGTTTAGTTTACTAGTATGCTAGTATTGTGCCATATAATAAACTACACATACGTTTTTCTAAACTTGAACACAATTCTCCACATTTTTCACAAGATAGGTATTTGGTTGTTAAGGTTTACCAAAAACTAATTAAAGTTATTCATTTGGTTATGATATACGAGTACGGATCATTTAAACAAAAACAATAGATGAAAACAAAATGATACGTCTGAAAACCAATTGATTGTCCTCTCATTATTTTATTGTCAAAGAATATAAGTCTAACTATGTATTTACAAGTATAATTTAAATTACAAATCTAGGTACCTAATGCTAGAAAATAATATGTACCTATAGAAGCTCCGTCCCGCCAAGTCAACAGTTTGACAGCGTTACTAAGAGATATTATACGCTACAGAGAAAGTAGCCGTTTTCGGGTAGTTTTAGACGAAAAAATACAAACGATGGAAGAAAATTAACCATACGCTGTCGTAAATTAAGGTACTGATCTCAAGTCAACAGTTTGACAGCGTTACTAAGAGATATTATACGCTACAGAGAAAGTAGCCGTTTTCGGGTAGTTTTAGACGAAAAAATACACACGATGGAAGAATATTAACCACACGCTGTCGTAAATTAAGGTACTGATCTAATAAGTCCCTAATCCAGAGCCAGGGACCTGAAGGATCCGTTCACGGCCGAGGAGGAATCGTGGATAGATTTCCGGGAACCAGCGGGTCGTTTTCTTTCATCAGATAGCCAGGGTTCCTGGAGCAGCCATTCCCGGTTCTCTTCAATCCTTTTGTAATGTGCCTCTGAAATGGAACAAAGATTGTTAGCTTCTCACTCGCGTGTTTGGTTCTTGGTTCTATAAAACCTGATACACTGTAATATCCTGGTACGCTATGATTTTTTTTCCAACGATTAGATGGTATGTATTATAAATCGTTCGTGTGTTCTTGAAACTGGAAAAGTGTGTTACACTATGATTTTTTTTTTTTTTTTCCAACGATTGGATGGTATGTATTATAAATCGTTCGTGTGTTCTTGAAACTGGAAACGTGTGTCCACACATAGTCGACCGGTCGTCGATCGATGTCGACTGAACCGTCCACACTGCCTCGGCAACATAGATTTAGCTCGTCGATCGACGGCCGGTCGACTATGTTTGGGTTTGGGTTTGGACACACCTTAAAATTTCTGCACTGTTTCTACCGAATTACCGATCTAAACGGTGATTTATTTATTGATAATATTGATGTGATCATAAGAAAAATCGTAGGATGCCGATCGCCTTTCTTCTTGTACTTCTGATGAACTTCACGTCGACTATGTTTGGGTTTGGACACACCTTAAAATTTCTGCACTGTTTCTACCGAATTACCGATCTAAACGGTGATTTATTTATTGATGTGATCATAAGAAAAATCGTAGGATGCCGATCGCCTTTCTTCTTGTACTTCTGATGAACTTCACACCACAGTAGAAGGTTATGCCAAGACAAATATTTGCATCACCCATCCTCAGTTTCACTATTGCATTTGCCACGATCTTGTACACATAGATTCATAACTGAGGAGACTGCGGTTTGAATCTCATCAGTGGTGACAAAAAATAATCAAGTCAAAGGAAGGCCATTTGCTAGATTTATTTCAAACAAATTGGCTTCTTTCTGCAACGCTTTCAGAAGAAGGCCATTTGTAAGAAAATTAAAACGAATTTATTATTACTTTCTGCATCTGAATGGATGGCTCTGTAACTTTGTGAAGGTCTATGTTGATTACTTTCCATTTCTATATTTATTGATTACATGAAGATTACTTGAAATTACTTTACCTCTGATGTCAGCTAGTTTTCCACCACTGCCACCATACTCTTCAGGTAAAAGTTCCAGAGGGATATATTCAGTGAACGTGTCCATTGTACTGTGAAATTGCAGCTGAAACCCATTAAAAGGAATACTAGTCAATGGACGCTATACTCAAAGAATTTTCCTTTGTTTTCATAATGGGGTTTTCTTTCTATGTAACCCGTTTTTACAATAGAGCTTATTCAGCCCTAAGGATGCAATATCAAGACTGCATTTATGTAACTCCAAGTCCATGGACACTAGATAAATTCCTCTTGAAGACAGAAAATGACCGTTAGATAACTTGTGGATGGAAAAGGTCATTAGATAATATTATCCTTGCAGACGGAAAATTAGGTAACACCAGTTTACAGTTCCTCGCTTGAAACGTGAGGGTAACATTAACTATTTCAACGTACAGACAAAAGAACTTGTACTTTCATTAACGTAGACTGGAGAAGTTGTAACACGAACAAAGTAATCAAACTGGTTTATCCAGCTTGGGAACAAATGGAATCTAGAAGTTGACAATAATTGAATGTAAATAAACCCCAGTTTTTGCGAAGGTCAAGATCAGATTTTATCTCGCAGTAAGTATCTACCTACTTTTCTCATTGTACTTGATATGTGCCTAGTTTTATGTCGCATAGAACTAAGCAAAACAGGCTAGATCAGTGGTATCCAAACGATTTGGTGAAATCGTTTTCTGGACAAAATTTGCACCACCACTTTCGTGTTCCTGGTAAAAAGACCTTTAATTTGATATATAGGTGGACTAGGTTTGGATAACTCCTTCTATGGGGACAGACAGACACCGAAGCGAATACAATAGCCCGTCCACTATACCTTTTTATTACTATTGTAATAATAAAGGAAGGACGGGCTAAAAACCCTTACTTGGAATATAAGTGAAATGCTTGATATCTGGGTTATTATCAGTATCAGTTGAAAAGTAAACTTTTCTTTCTCCCCTCTTTCCTCCTTCTCCTCCTTCTTTTCTCCCCTCTTTCTCTTCCTTTTCCGTCTCCTTTTTCTCTCCCTCGTCTTTTCATCTTTCTCATTTTTTTCTCCCTTCTCTTTTTCTCCCCGCTCTTTTCCCCTCTCTTTTTTTTTGTCCCTCCTTCCTCTCACCTCTCTCTCCTTCCTCCTATCTTTTCTCTTCCTCCTCTCATACGCCCCTTTCCTTTCTCCTCGTCTTACCTCTACTCCTTTTACTCTCATTTCCTCTACTTCTCTTTCTTTCTCGCCCTCCTCTTTTCTCCCCTCCCCTCTGTTCCACCTTCTCCTCCTTCTCAAAATAGGTAACTCAGATAAAAGCACTCAATATTCAAAGTGCTAGAAATATCATAAGTTAGGAAGTTAGTACCTATAGTTAGGTGCTATTCAGATGCATACGTTAGGAAGTTAGTACCTATAGTAGGGTTGGGACATCGAGACGAAAACATCGATGTTCGATACATCGATGTTTTTAAACTTCGATATATCGAGTATCCGATGTATCGCAATCAAAAACATCGATGTTCGTTATTATCGGGATTTCGATGTTTTTCGCAAAAATATTGTAATATGAAGCGGGACAAAATAATGTAAACTTGTAAACAAAAAAAGTCCTTTCCACAGACTTTTTCTAATAATACCACAGACTTATCTGTGGTCTGTGGTCCTTTCCGCGTAAATTCCGTATGGGAAATTTTAAGTTCGAGGGATTTTTTTTGGAAACTGAGAAAAAAAAATCCACTTCATGAGGAACCACAGACATCGAACATGGATGTTTTATTTTTCGATGTTCGATGTCTGTGGTTCCTCATGAAGTGGGATTTTTTTTTCTCAGTTTCCAAAAAAATTCCCTCGAACTTATAAAAATTTCCCATACGGAATTTACGCGGAAAGGACCATAATTATATTACCGAAAATCCGAAAAACATCGAAATCCCGATAATATCGAACATCGATGTTTTTGATTACGATACATCGGATACTCGATATATCGAAGTTTAAAAACATCGATGTATCGAACATCGATGTTTTCGTCTCGATGTCCCAACCCTTGATCAGCGAGTTAGTATTGATGACATGGATGTTCTTCAGTCTCAGTGGATTTGTGTCCTGAGGAAAATGAAAAACTCCCACTGAGTATAATTTAGTGGCGAATTTGCTGAAGGTCTTGGAACCGAGGTTAAACAATCACTAAATCAGTTATTTTCGGCAAGTGACTAGTAGGGGTTGTGGAAAACTCATAGAGGGGAAGGAAAACGGGCATTTCCGTGTCCTTCCCTCAGGGGAATCGGTGGTTCCCTAGCCTCAACGGAACACACACCACTGACGGACAAAATTGCCAATATTTCGCTAGTCATTAGGGGGTCAGGGGAAGGGAGCTAATATTTGCCATGAGTATACAAATTGCACTTGTATGCAATTTATTAGACGCGGTGCATTATGAACAATATTGTACACTCAACGCAGTCATGTGGTAAGATTTATGATGTAATTCGTACAGGATGTCCCTCTAATGGTAGAAACACCTCACGTGACGTGAGAGCAGTGTGTTTTCACCTTAAGTTGCATTTCAAATCAAACTGGATGTCCTCTTTTGCCGAAGTTCCCGGGAACAATATGGGGGACCAGAACAAGTTAGACCAGTGGTAACGTGCTTGCTTGCCATGCAGAAGATCCCGGGCTAGAATCCCACCATCTTTCGATTGAAAATATTTCAACGGGTTTCTCTCTGGTGTTCTCGTGTTGACCCAGCACCTAAATGGGGAGTATTGTGTCTCTTATCGCCCATCTGATGAAGGACATACTACGGGATGGGCATGGTGATCAGCGAGTTAGTATTGATGACATGGATGTTCTTCAGTCTCAGTGGATTTGTGTCCTGAGGAAAATGAAAAACTCAATTAGCAGACCTTTCTGTGATCTCCCGGAGCTTTCTGTGATCTTCGTCTATTGCTGATATTGTCGAGACAACTTTTTAGCTTTCAATAATTTTAGATCTTTGATTTGTAGAAAAAAAACTGAGTGAACTACTCAGTCTATGAGTCATATCCTAATTCATATAACTCACTCTTCAACTCAGATACTAACTCCCAATAGGTACATCCCTTCTTTTTGATATTGTCTTTCATACTGTGCCATATTCGCCACAAATCACCCCATAGCTGCAGCCCTCGAAGCAAAGACCGGCTTTTACGCAGGCCTTACCCATATCGAAGTTGGAAATACTCGTAACTGACTTACCTTCTTTTCCCTGCAAGAACTAGGTTACGGGCTGCCTGGGGCAGACTATCCTAAACAGAAAACAGATAGTGTGCTTTCTCTGAACAGCTAGCTTTCTCCTATCCCATCCTTCTCTTTTCAATTTCAGGATGATAAGTAAGACCTGAATAGTTCAAGTTCCCTCTATCAAATCTTTTAATTCCCATTTTGTTCTTTCCCCACAGAGACTTCAGATCAGGAGACTGCAGATCCACTGACTGTTCAAGTTCCCTCTATCAAATCTTTTAATTCCCATTTTGTTCTTTCCCCACAGAGACTTCAGATCAGGAGACTGCAGATCCACTGACCGCTGTCACACTGAACTGCACAGTGGCATACATGAGCACCTGTATGTCATGGAGTAAATGCAAGACCTCGTGCCGCAGTATGGGCTCGACCAGTGTGCGGTGGTTCCATGATGGGTGCTGTGAATGTATAGGAGACACCTGCATCAACTATGGTATAAATCAGAGCAGGTGAGTCTGACTTATTTACTGTATCAAACCTCCGGTTTATTTAAAGTTAAAGGATATACATAGACATGGAGTAAATGCAAGACCTCGTGCCGCAGTATGGGCTCGACCAGTGTGCGGTGGTTCCATGATGGGTGCTGTGAATGTATAGGAGATACCTGCATCAACTATGGGATAAATCAGAGCAGGTGAGTCTGACTTATTTACTGTATCAAACCTCCGGTTTATTTAAAGGATATACATAGGTGATATTGTCTTTCATACTGTGCCATATTCGCCACAAATCACCCCATAGCTGCAGCCCTCGAAGCAAAGACCGGCTTTTACGCAGGCCCTACCCATATCGAAGTTGGAAATACTCGTAACTGACTTGGGAATCTTGAGATAATGCAATAATAGGATAGGTACATGATTCAGAGTCTACGATTGCCGCGCGAAGCAGTCTACATCTTCAAGGGTGTTTGTCATAGGTTAGTGTCTGTAGACTCTGTAGATTTTAGACAGAGTGACAGATTCTTTAAGGTCATCAAGGATAAAGTAGACCATTCATCATAACTTTTATTCCCTGCCACTTGAAAACAAACTGTGGAAAATAAAAGATGTTTCACTGTGACTTGCAGATCGGTTGTGATTTGCATACCATACCAGAGTGATTTGCTCGTCATAATAATAATAGACTCTTGAGTGGAAGATAACCACTAGGCGAGGTTAACACCGGAAGCGTTCCCTACCACCTAACCTCATACCTGTGTGATTTGCATGTACTTCCGCACGGCCCCCAAACCATACCAGAGTGATTTGCTCGTCATAATAATAATAGACTCTTGAGTGGAAGGTAACCACTAGGCGAGGTTAACACCGGAAGCGTTCTCTACCACCTAACCTCATACCTGTGTGATTTGCATGTACTTCCGCACGGCCCCCAGTGCTGACATGAGTCGCGTCAAATGTTTGAACGTAAAGCCCGCCATGTCGAATACCGGAATGTCACCATTGGGGATTTCAGTTTCCGACCGGAACCGGGTGTCGACCAGCATGAAGAAGGCCTTGCCGTAGGCGGTGAAGTCGAATTTCTCCGGATCCGTGTCTTCTAGTCGGTGTAAGTAGATTTGGTAGCCTTCTTTGGTCCGCTTGGGCAGGGTGACGGTGTCTCTGAGGAAGGGAAATTAAAGATGAGCTTATGAGGGAAGACGTCTTAAAAGAGGGCCTTAAACTCTCTTGGTACATTATACTTTTCATAGTGGTCTCCAAAACCCGCTATCTTCAAAATTAGGGTCCTCACGACGTTGAGTGTACCCCGAACTCCAAGCACAGAACCCCCCCCCCCAAAAAAAAATTCGACACCGCGGGGAATCTAAACCAGGACCTCCTACGTGCAAGCCTAGTGTGATACCCAATCGGCCACGGAGGTTGGCTAAACATAACATCAATCTGAGAGCACGGCAGTGCGCCAGGCCATGTTCCATTATGCACGCCTGTATATCTTACACTTACATTGCTCTCAGCATTGCCTGGACAGCCTCCTGTCTGGGATCTCGATTTGTGAAGAATTCCGGCGCTTCGGATCTCAGCTTGAAAAAGGAATCCATCACCGTTTTGGTCCGTTCCAAGCTTCCTCTACAGGAGAGCAGGAATCGCTCTATCAGAAAATCGTCTGCGGAGAACAGAATACATAAATTTCATTGCAAATAATTATGTAAAACTCGAACTCCCGAAGGTCAAGCTAGTGGAGCTGTAGTGGTTCAGTATATTCAGTAAACTCTGAAACTCAATCAGGAAAAGAACATTTTGCGGTTTTGCAGGGCCCAAAGATCCAATTATGCCTCTCTCTAGCGAATACTTTGCGACTTATGTACTTACAGTTGCTGATTTATTCAGAGTATTTTTGTGTCACCCGTCCATTTAAACAATGTTGACTAATTTAATCAGGCTTAAAATCGAAATTCTTTTAGTGAGGGAAAATAAATGAAATGAAGGCTTACCGATTTTCTCCGGTAGATGTGGCTGCTTGGATAGCCAATCCCGCATAGCTTCTATGTCCTGAGCATTGGCCATGGTGTGAAGTGTGCTTCAAATCTTGAACCCCTGAAACTGAAAGCAAAAATAAAGTTTCTTATGCCATCATCATGGGCGGATACACTAGGGGGGCCAAGGGAGCCCAGGCTCTCGAAAACCAGAGGGCTGTATTCACCTATGTGTTATCTTGGTATTTATTATTTCATAATAATTCATATAAATCCATTTCTTATGACGTGACGGTAGCCTTTATCCCAGAATTCGATGAGCGAAAAAACCACATTTTGAGCTTCAGAACGCATAATCCCAAATATCTACATGTACAGACTGAGGGTAAACATTGGAGGGAATCTATTGATTATTTATTTATCAAGAGAATAGTTCGCTGACTAGGTGTAGGGGCAAACAGCCCTAAAGGATGGGTTAAGCTTCTACGAATCTACGAGGTCGATTTATAGGGTACTTATAGGTAGATAGGTATTAGCTTCCTTCAACTTTGGGTTGTCAAAGCTAGAATTCTTAACAGAAATCTCATGAGTATGATAAGCTGACGAGAGATTAAATATCTTCATAATAAGCAGATATGTATAATATTTTCCACGTGTCAGTATAGTATATCATAATTTATTGGTAAAACTCATTATTCCTTACTCCACCTCGGTCATAACACCAGTTCACTAGTGCGTCAGGAAATAATGCTAATAAATCGCTACGCGTGTAAGACAGTCCATCATATAAAGATTCATGAGCTAACGCGTGTAAGCGTGTTGCCATTTCCGTTTGCTAACACTCGAAATTCTGCAGAATGTCAGGTATACGCCTGTACGGTATTTCACGTCATCAAAAATCCTGACGGCTAATTTAGGCTATTTCAGATACAGGACAGGAAGTGTGACGTCACAATGATGAAAGAAACAATAAGTTAGTATAATATACCTAACGACAGTGACTTACGTTATCTGACGTCATGACTGTTTCATTTATTTTTTCTCAATCAATCTCAGTGATGTAGGCGTTAGCTTGAATTTCAGATCTGAAGATTGGTATATTATAGGTACATATATTAGGTACCTATGTGATTTGAGTCCAACTGTACTGATTGCGGAACGACATACATTTCATGATCCATAACACGACCTTTTAAAGGTACCTATTCACAGTTGGAGTTAAACTGTTGGCATAATGGGACTAACTGTTGGCATAATGGGACTTTTTAGTCTTAGCCGACAGTATAAATAAGGTATATTAAATAAATAAATAAATAAAATAAATAAATATTTAATAAGATTTGGGGTATTTCGTGACCTTTTACTCGAGAATCTACGTTCTTTTCTAATTCTACGCAACCACATCTATGGAATATAAGCTAAATTTATCCTCTACTCATCTTTTATTGAACATACAGATGTACATCACTTTCCAAGCTTCCGTTAATACTCAAAAGCTAGTTAAAGTTCCCGATTTATAGGGTACTTATAGGTAGATAGGTATTAGCTTCCTTCAACTTTGGGTTGTCAAAGCTAGAATTCTTAACAGAAATCTCATGAGTATGATAAGCTGACGAGAGATTAAATATCTTCATAATAAGCAGATATGTATAATATTTTCCACGTGTCAGTATATCATAATTTATTGGTAACTCATTATTCCTTACTCCACCTCGGTCATACCAGAGAAATCTCATGAGTGTGATAAGCTGACGAGAGATTAAATATCTTCATAATAAGCAGATATGTATAATATTTTCCACGTGTCAGTATAGTATATCATAATTTATTGGTAAAACTCATTATTCCTTACTCCACCTCGGTCATAAGGATAAGCTGACGAGAGATTAAATATCTTCATAATAAGCAGATATGTATAATATTTTCCACGTGTCAGTATATCATAATTTATTGGTAAAACTCATTATTCCTTACTCCACCTCGGTCATAACACCAGTTCACTAGTGCGTCAGGAAATAATGCTAATAAATCGCTACGCGTGTAAGACAGTCCATCATATAAAGATTCATGAGCTAACGCGTGTAAGCGTGTTGCCATTTCCGTTTGCTAACACTCGAAATTCTGCAGAATGTCAGGTATACGCCTGTACGGTATTTCACGTCATCAAAAATCCTGACGGCTAATTTAGGCTCGCGTGTAAGACAGTCCATCATATAAAGATTCATGAGCTAACGCGTGTAAGCGTGTTGCCATTTCCGTTTGCTAACACTCGAAATTCTCATGCAGAATGCCCTGTACGCCTGTACGGTATTTCACGTCATCGAATATCCTTACGGGCAATTTAGGCAATTTCAGATACAGGACAGGAAGTGTGACGTCACAATGATGAAAGAAACAATAAGTTAGTATAATATACCTAACGACAGTGACTTACGTTATCTGACGTCATGACTGTTTCATTTATTTTTTCTCAATCAATCTCAGTGATGTAGGCGTTAGCTTGGATTTCAGATCTGAAGATTGGTATATTAAGGAGCGCGGTAGCGCTCCACCCCGCCAAGTCAAAAAAGTTTGACCGTTATAGAGTATCAGGTAGGTACCTAATGATTTCAGTTCAACTGTACTGATTACGGAACGACATACATTTCATGATCCATAACACGACCTTTTAAAGGTACCTATTCACAGTTGGAGTTAAGATTTGGGGTATTTCGTGACCTTTTACTCGAGAATCTACGTTCTTTACAACTTTTTAACCAAATCCAAGCGCATAGTGCATAACTTAGGTACCTAAATATTCTTAGAAGCTCAACCCATCCTTTGGGGCTGTTTGCCCATGCTCCTAAGCCTCGGAGTGGGCTTTTTGTGTAAGTATGATGTACCTGCCTATTGGTAGATGTGGTTTCCAGCCACATTGTTGTTTACCTACAAAGAGTGCAAAGTCATGTCACAGTTTACAATTCACGTCACATGACATCGTTCAGAATGCAACATGCCAATAATGATAACTAATGACATATAAAGTGACATGTGGAAATATAACATAACATAACATGACTATAATATCCTGATGGAGGAAGCAAATTATTGCAATTAATTCATCAATTAACTACCTACCTACCTTGTTAACAATGTTTAATATAATTAATATACCTATGCGAGTCGAGGATTTCATTAATTACCTATTTATACTTCAGACTGGATATTACCTATATGTAGATATTAGTCATTCTTTAATAAATTAGACGCATGGGGAGCAGCCAACTTTGCCAATCCGAAGAAAGAGGTTGGTCATTAGAGGTTTTTGTAAGGTGTTCTCACCAACAAACATCATTACATTCATTACGGTCACCTCATTTACTGAATTCTCCATAAGTTGAATCGAATTTTCC
Organism: Diaphorina citri; assembly: GCF_000475195.1. Classification (NCBI taxonomy): domain Eukaryota; kingdom Metazoa; phylum Arthropoda; class Insecta; order Hemiptera; family Psyllidae; genus Diaphorina; species Diaphorina citri. Next base: position 2,717 of record NW_007378414.1, on the reverse strand, counting down.
GTCAAACCAAAAGAATCACCCTACTACCGTAGCGTAGTGGGCTCCAGTAAGTAAGTAACTAAGTAAGTATCTACTTATTATTATGTTAGGTAAGAGGTACCCAAGTATCTACTTACGATTACCTACCCAAATACCTATTGGCAATTGCAGACGTCTGGCGTCTGTTGGAGAGCCGTTCCAAGAATCCAAGAAAACAATCAGCAATTTTCAAGAGCTTTTTCTTGTTTTTGGTTGTCACCTCTTTGATAGGGGCAATCAGAGACTAATGACGATTATGTATTGGTAATCGCGGACGTACTTTTTGACCTACAACTTATGATAATTCAGACTGTTGACATGTAATACTCACTATTAGGAGATTAGTCGAGATAATCAGTTCAGCTGATTACCACGAGACGCAATGCAGTAATTATATGGTAGATATTGTGGCAGTGATGTGTCGTGACATGTTTCCAGGGGGGAAGTCTGGACATCTTATGTCCAGGTCTCGGGCCATTTCAAAGAAAGCAGATTCGCCACTGAGTATAATTTAGTGGCGAATTTGCTGAAGGTCTTGGAACCGAGGTTAAACAATCACTAAATCAGTTATTTTCGGCAAGTGACAAGTAGGGGTTGTGGAAAACTCATAGAGGGGAAGGAAAACGGGCATTCCCGTGTCCTCCCCTCAGGGGAATCGGTGGTTCCCTAGCCTCAACGGAACACACACCACTGACGGACAAAATTGCCAATATTTCGCTAGTCATTAGGGGGTCAGAGGAAGGGAGCTAATATTTGCCATGGGTATACAAATTGCACTGGTATGCAATTTATTAGACGCGGTGCATTATGAACAATATTGTACACTCAATGCAGTCATGTGGTAAGATTTATGATGTAATTCGTACAGGATGTCCCTCTAATGGTAGAAACACCTAACACCTCACGTGACGTGAGAGCAGTGTGTTTTCACCTTAAGTTGCATTTCAAATCAAACTGGATGTCCTGTTTTGCCGAAGTTCCCGGGAACAATATGGGGGCACGGTTAGCCCAGTGGTAACGTGCTTGCTTGCCGGTAGGTTTGTAATTTCGTTCAGGATAGCCATCACACTACTATCAGGTCACGTGACGTAACGTAACTTGAGTTCAGCCCTCCAATTTTCTTCACGAGGCTGAGTGAACCCCGAATCAGCCAGAACTTTCAGCAGCACCCCTCTTGGTTGGTATCTGAAAAATCGTGCTGCAGCGGCTAGCCAGCACGGCGGCAGAGTCGCGGCATAGCGTATAGTAGGAACGTTATGGTCGCGGCGTTAGACTAAATGAAAATATTCGATGCTGCTATCTACCAGGCAATTCAGTAATCCGAGCCAGACTTTCCGGCAAAACAGAGAACTTTGAGGAACATTCTTGTTTTCAAAAGTTGCCGTCCATGTCCGCCAGAATGCATTAGCAGTCCTTCTGGTAGTAGGCTGTGGGAGAACTTGTGCAACATCTTGATTTCAGCACGTACATAATGTCCAGATGGTCCCCAGTCCAGATGCTGACCACGCACAACATTGCTTTGCTTCAGTGATCAGTCGGGAGCTGAAAATAGGTACATAGAGCGTTAGGGAGAAGAAGGAGAGATATAAAGAGGACACACAAAAAAAAAAAAAAAAAAAAAAAAAAAAAATGTGGGGATGGATGAATGTCCGAAAATGGATTAAAATAAAGACGAAATGAATCTGTAGATGATCAAAGTTCTTGGTTATGATGGTGATCAATGATCATACACAAAAAGAAAAGCCCACTCCGAGGCTTAGGTATAGGTGTAAACAGCCCCAAAACATGGGTTCAGCTTGTACGAATCTTGGTCAGGCTGATGTCCACACCATCATGCAATTCCTACCTCCATGGTATAAACGTTCTTTGACTAACCGTACCTATCTAACTAGTTATTCAGCACTGAGTTAAGATCAAATTCTTTAGATAAAGTTTTCACCTATCTCCACCTCGTCAGAATCAGGAACGGTGATTAATACGGTATATCGAGTTGCTTTGACTTCCAGTATTTGTTAAGTCTAATCATCTGTCTCACTAATCAATCTGTGTTATCACATAATGAAGATGAGACTGGGAGTTATCAGATCATGAAGATGAGACTGCCACTCTGCGTGAATCATGCGATGCTCCGAGGGAGGTCAACAACAATGAAACTGATGTCATGTTTTTGGAAATCTCCTGCAATGTATCCGTTCTTATCATTTAATACCGCCAAGAAGGTTCTTTAGGTGTTAGGTGTAGATTTCTACATATCACATATTGTCATCAGATGATAGATACAAGTACCTACACATGTTTAGGCATTGGATTACAACATTTTCAGTCTCAAAATGTATCTATAAAATACATAAATGGTAAATAGAGACCTTGGACTTTAGACCTTGGACATCCGGATATAGCTTCTGGGAGTCAAAGAGGTTTTAAACCCCCAAATTCTTCCAAGGTAACAATGTCCAATGCCCATCTCACGAACGCTGAAAGTAAGAAGTACCTAGGATGTAGGACATGGAATAGGTAGGTTAGCAGGAATGGGATGATGAATTAATGATGTACCTACGTAGGTACCTAATAAATCTAATAATATCTACCAACAATCAACATGGATGTATGGTATCATGGTACCTTACCTACCTATCTTTAGTGCTTCTCCGTCTACCTACGTTCTCTTATAATGTATAGTAGCCTTCTTTGGTCCGCTT
>NW_007378413.1:125180-125480 GCF_000475195.1 Diaphorina citri | reverse complement strand
CAGGTCAGATGGAGTCAAAGGCCAAGTCATTGGTATTGACTTGGGAACTACCAACTCCTGTGTGGCAGTCATGGAAGGGAAGCAAGCTAAAGTTATTGAAAACTCTGAGGGTTCAAGAACCACACCCTCAGTTGTTGCATTTACCAAAGGTTTGTATATTCAAAAGCACATTTTCTCTTAATCAATGTACTTAATCATGTACGGAGGTCTTCTCATGCTCTATGAAAAGAGGAAAGTATAATGTCTTGTTATATAATATCTACTTGTTTTTTTTTTTTTTTTTAGGAAGGTAAAACTTTA
>NW_007378413.1:29729-116869 GCF_000475195.1 Diaphorina citri | reverse complement strand
ATTATACATTAATCAGGAACAAAAAAGAAAGATCTCCGGAAAGGGAAACAGATAACCCAGTCGTATGGATGCATTGGGACTATAGAAGTCGCGATAAACGGCAAAATGGGGAGCAATATTGAGGTGTAATCGTTGAACTGTGTATCCGAATACAAGTAACGTAGTAAAGAGAGAGGGAAACTATAATTCCACAAAAGGGAAGCGAAAGGACGAAAAAAAAATTCTCATCTATAAAATACCTTGCTGCCGTGTAATATAAAAGGAGAAAAGTATCTTGAACTCCTTCTGGAGGTATGTACTAATTCATGTAACTAATCTCTGTGAGTAGAAAAGCATAAAGTAAGACAGAGAGGTTGGAGAGGTCAGAAAAATGAAAGGAATAGGCATATCCTTCCTTTCATACATTAGCCACAGTTTAAAAACTCCTACCAGTCTAAAATCACGGTCTTTGTGCAAAGACTCTCAGAGATCTCGGATTTAGGTGGTTTCAAAGTCGGTACAGCCACACACACCACAGACAGACAGACAGACACACAGACAGACAGACATTTGTTTTATAGAGGCTCTTGCCATTCTCGATCTCTGAACTTTTAAATATATCTACAGTTTATCACCTGTTCCTGCGCTGGTGCTGTGAAAACCAATTCTAGCACGTTGTCAACCGCCGTAAAATGGCCGAAAAACGCCAAAAGCACATTAAATTGTTATAGACACCTTGCATACTCATCTTTACTTTAAAACCCATAATCAAGTCGTTTACACTGGTTCCTACGTTCGTGTTTTCGCAACGCACACTATCACGCGGCCACCGCCCAAAAAACTGGCGAAACAACCTGCCCAAAACTGGCGAAAAACCGCCAAAAGTCGATATAGCTGAATTTGCCATCTCTATAACATTTAGCGAATGTTGTCTTGTGGTTTATTTCAAAATGGAAGGATTTTTTTTTTTTTTTTTGTTCATCTATAATATATTGTTCTGTAATATGAAAGGAGAAAAGTATCTCGTACTCTTCTGGAGGCATGTACTAATTCATGTAACTAATTCTCTTTTACACGAAAACTTATATGTTTGGAAACCATTTACGTTGTTGACTCCCACACCAAGAACTTGGGAGTCTCAAAAGTTATTGAAATCGAACGAAGGGAAGGTACTGACGGTGTGTCCTCAACCATCAAGGGTTCAGTTATGGTTACTGAACCGGAAACTGAGGTAGACTGGACTTTAAGCAAAAAAAAAAAAAAAAAAATCAGGATTCTAATCGAATTCCAAGTTGGCAATTTTCATGAGAATATCAATGTATCTTATCAAATAAAAAAGAGAAATGGGAAATATAACTGTTTTTCTCATGTTTTCAGATGGAGAGAGATTAGTTGGTACCCCTGCCAGACGACAGGCTGTGACTAACTCTGCCAACACCTTCTATGCTACAAAACGTTTGATTGGAAGAAGATTTGATGACCCAGAGATCAAGAAGGACATGAAGAATTTGTCATACAAAATTGTTAGAGCCTCCAATGGAGATGCTTGGGTACAAGGTAAGAATATCAGGATATCAGAGGTGGTGGAAGTTTTGTGTCCAAACATATAGACTGTTGATCAATCAATAGCTGGTTGACTATGTGTGGAGATTGATCAATGTCAATCAATGGCTGGTTGACCATGTGTGGACATGGACACACCTTAAATACTTGTATATCACTAGAAATCTGCGGTTCAGGACAAGCCAATGGAGGAGTTGCAAATGGGTAAAAATTATTAATAAGTGGTCAATTCCTACGTAAAAAGTCGTGAAAAATCGAAATCTGAGGTCGAAACTCCGAAAAAGTAACTTTAAAAGGTCGAAAATTCAATTTTTAATTGCTGTTCTAATGAAAAAGTTCAAAGAGTTGTGACGTCAGATTTCACGTCAAACTGCGCAGAAACGCTTGCGCACAAACAAACGAAGCGGGAGTCATGGATTATGACGTTATTGCCTACGGGAGCGTATGCCGTGACGTCAAAGTTCACGATTTACCGGTATTTTTTAAATCGATTTATCTCGGGATCTAGGCTACGGGAGCGTATGCCGTGACGTCAAACTTCACGATTTACCGGTATTTTTTAAATCGATTTATCTCGGGATCTAGACCGTGACGTCAAAGAAAAGTCGTAAGAAAAGAAAAATTCCGTTGGTCCTCATTTTTCCTGCTCTATGACTTTGAAACATTACCCAAGTAAGCGCAACTGATCTATTATAATCTCGATGCTTGTTTTTACTTTTTAAGGTCTCGAGGAGCCAGACCGATATGTTCTCATGGGTAGTAGTCGTGCCAGTTTGGAAACTAATGCTACCGATGTACTGGGAGCCACCGCAGCAATGATGGAAATAGCCAAGATATTCGGCAACCTCAAGAAAAACAAAAGTAAGATATACTGAAACATGATTTTCCTTAGATATTATAGTGAGTTACAAGTTTTAGGATCTGACTCATTGACTGAGTAGTCCACTGAAAAGAGTCGTTCTTTAACTCACTCACGCTTTACTTTCCAGTCTGGGAGTTGAAGAGTGAGTTGCCTACTTTAGGATCTGACTCACCGAGTAGTCCATCGAAAAGAGTCGTTCTTTAACTCACTCTTTGCTTTCCAGTCTGGGCACCACGTAGATCTGTGTAGTTACACTGTAGTATGTACAGGGAGTAGAAGAGTGAGTTGCCTCTTTTAGGATTTGACTCATTGACTGATTAGTCCACTGAAAAGAGTCGTTCTATAACTCGCTCACTCTTTACTTTCCAGTTTGGGTGCCCCGTCGATCTGTGGTAGTAGTCAGTTGGGGTCTGGAAGGGGATGGACATTTTAATTCAGAGTCCTGGGCACAACAACATAGCCTTCTCATGAGGGAGAGAGCAGTGGCCTATCTCAGTGTGGAAAGAGCAGTCAAAGGTAAGAGTGCGTATATTTTTTTACCTATCTACTTAATTTTTTTCTATTTTAGATTCTTTATTTTAGGAAAATGGTATAGGAGTAAAGTCTGGCTGAGGGACTATAAACAGAGAGTAGATCAGCGTAACGCCGACCCCATCTGAACATGGGAAAAGGCGAAGAAGAAGAAGAAGAAGAAGAAGAAGAAGAAGAAGAAGAAGAAAATTTTAGGAAAATGGCCTTTTAACCAAAGCGTTTACATAATTATTGTAAACTCTATTTAAGGTTCGTTCTCGGAACGGCTGGCTTTCTCCTATCCTGTCTCCCTTCTCTCTTCGACTTCGGGACGATAAAGCCCTAGAAGTTACAGTTCCCTCTATCAAGCGTCAAAAAAAAATTGATTATAGTTTAATGTGTTCATAACCGACTAAAGAACTTGGGGGAAAAATGATACCTAGGGCAATCTCTACAATTCAACCTTCAGAGAATTTCGTTTCAAATTTGGCCGGGTGCCACTTCGAACCAGACGATTTAACGTCACACGCTTCCCGGGCCGGCCCTAATTTCGAATCTCGGTCGAGGTGAAAAATTTCGGATTTTTTCCGTCCCAATGAAGTAAGCACGCCTGTAAAGCAATAATGTAAAAGGAGTTTCCAGCTTTCCAGAGTAAAATGAAATTCTTATAGTACCTATCTAATCAGAGGGTCCTTTTTTGAAGACTTCTGAAAAGGGGACTTCGTCTATTAATTCCAATATTACTGTGTTCGCAGCGGACGGTCGACTCAGAGTGAATTGTGCTCCTATGCTCAAACAGACTGTGTTTGACACGGCCAAACTCATTCCGAACCCAAAGTCCTCGGAATTGAAAGCTGGCATCCATACCGTGCTGGATACGTGGAATAAAACACAGAAGAAGTTCGAAACCTATGAACCCAGGTGAATACTCCGTCAGTATAAGTTTCGACAATGACGTAGGTAGGTCCCGACAAAAATAATAATATCGATGTTACAACCTCGTCATTTTTCGCTACATTCAAGTATTAGGTGCCAGCCTAGTTAGCTTGGTTGGTAGCGCGTCAGCCTTGTATGCGCTAGGCCGCGGGTGCGATTCCCACCGGGACGGATTTTATCCTAAACAGATAATATTCGTTCTCGGAACGGCTGGCTTTCTGTCTTCCTTCTCTCTTCGATTTCGCTTGAGATGAACATTATCAGTGAACAATTTATTACTGGTACATTCAACATTTAATTCTATCCGCTAGATCATGTTCTAATGGAATTATTTCCTCTCTTGACTACCGTGCTGGATACGTGGAATAAAACGCAGAAGAAGTTCGAAACCTATGAACCCAGGTGAATATTCCGTCAGTATAAGTTTCGACAAAATACCGTGCTGGATACGTGGAATAAAACGCAGAAGAAGTTCGAAACCTATGAACCCAGGTGAATATTCCGTCAGTATAAGTTTCGACAATGACGTAGGTAGGTCCCGACAAAAATAATAATATCGATGTTACAACCTCGTCATTTTTCGCTACATTCAAGTATTAGGTGCCAGCCTAGTTAGCTTGGTTGGTAGCGCGTCAGCCTTGTATGTGCTAGGCCGCGGGTGCGATTCCCACCGGGACGGATTTTATCCTAAACAGATAATGCTCGTTCTCGGAACGGCTGGCTTTCTGTCTTCCTTCTCTCTTCGATTTCGCTTGAGATAAACATTATCAGTGAACAATTTATTGCTGGTACATTCAACATCTAATTCTATCCGCTAGATCATGTTCTAATCGAATTATTTCCTCTCTTGACCAGTATTGACTCAATCAGTGGAGAAGGGGACTATCAGATGTTTCTACATGAGCAAGGCATCCCAAGTTTGGACTTTGGATACGATGTAAGTACAGTCCGACCAACCTAATGAATTTTCAACGTTTTCATGAGCTATCATACATCATCGTCTGAAATATTCCATGTTATTTTGTTAGCTGTAAATTTTATTAGGTCGCGGGTTAGGAAACAGAGACCTTGTCTCGGGTTCAATCCCCAGCTATATCCAACTGATGAGTCCAAATAAGGACGAAACACGTGTCTTGGGCCGCTTAGTGATTTGGTCTGGTTTCGTTGTATAACTCATGTAGTGATTTAAACTATTTAAAGGATAAAAAAAAACTACCTAATAATTTCGTTCCGATTTTTTCCCCAGACAGTGGACGGTAGTCCGATTAGTGGCGTGTACAACAATGACTTCATAGATGCCAATTTCTCCCTACACCGGGCAGTGGCGGAGTTGTGGGCCATGCTAGTATGGTCGGTGGCAGATACACCCCGGTTACCGCTGGAGGTCACTAGATATGTGGAGTTCATAGAGAAATCCTACGCCATTATCAACCTCACGTATCGCGATCTCATTCAGAACCACACGCTACCCATTGGTGAGGAGAAAATATCTAAAATCTAAATTTCAAATTTTTTAAGGAGTTTTTTAAGAGAGAGAGGGAGAGAGAGAGATAGAGTCCGAAATCGAAGAGAGAATAAGGTCAGGATAGGAGAAAGCCAGTGTTTCCGAGAACAAACCTTATTTTTTTGGGATAAAGTTCGCCCCGGGCGGGGATCGAACCCGAGATCCAGCGCCTATAGGTGTAGTATTGATTGTAATAAATTATTTTTTGATTATTTAATTATTTTTTGTTATATTTTTTATTTTTCATTGTATATTCTTTTTACATTTATAATTTTATATTCTGTAATTTCTGTCATATTACTTTGTAAATATGTACTACTTGAACAAAAAATAAATAAATATAATCTTTGATTTCTTAAAAAAAAAAAAAAAAAAAAATCTCTATGTAAATAATATGAAAAACCTGTTTAGAGTTAACCCTCCCTGTAGTATTCACTATAGCATGGTTTATTAATTCGGGCCTAAAGTTCATTATCAAATATCAAATTCTGAATGACAAGCAAGGACTAACCATGCTTTCTTAATGATCTTCCCCCCCACAGAGCAGCTAGGTGGTGCCATCAAGGAGTTCATGGAGTCTGCCCTGTTCTTCACTCATGAGTTGAACGATGTGGATCAGACCGATATTCTGAGAATGAGAGTGGTCAATGATAAGTTGGTACAGCTGGAGAAAGTCATGCGATGTAACCATTATTCAGCCAAGATATCAATAAGGTAAAAAAAAAAAATCTTATAGTCAGTCACGACACGACAGCACGTCAAATGTTGACATAGTGGGACTTTTTAGACTTTTTTAAAGAGGTTTGATAGAGGAAACTGTAACTGCTGAGGCTTTAATCGTCCCGAAATCAAAGAGAGCAGGAATACAGGATAGGAGAAAGCTAGCCATTCCGAGAACAAACATCCTTTCAGGATAAATTCCGCCCGCGGATCGAGCCCGCGGCCTAGCGTTCACAAAGCAGACGCGCTACCAACCAAGCTGGCCAGGTAATTTTCAGAGACAGTACTGTGTTAAGATCTCTCTTTCCGCGTATTATAAATTACCTCTTATTCTCTCCCTCAAGACACGCTGTACTCTCAGAAGGGCCTCTACTGAATGGCTACGGATTTGGTATCCTGCAGGAATTGCTACGAGATTTCAACCTCCTCTCTGACGATGCCACTCGGTCTAAGATCATTCAGCACATCAGTATCCTGTCTAGATGCTTCCAGGTTAGTTTGCTATGGTCAAGTATCTGATAATATTAGGAGGTCATGGGTTCAAATCCCAGCCAAGGCATGGACATTTACCCTGTTGTTATAATAGTAGAAATCGCTTACTCCTGGGGTCAAAGGGACTCCTTAATTAGTGAATTTTTTTTTCTAAGAATTTTGATAGAGGTAACTGTAACTGCTAAGGTCTTATTGTCCCAAAAACGAAGAGAGAAGGAAGACAGGATAGGAGAAAGCCAGCCGTTCCCAGAACGAATTTTATTTGTTGAGAATAATATCGGACTCGAGCGGGAATCGAACCCGCGACCTAGAATAATTTGAACTAAAGGAAATTGCTAAAATATGTTTGTACGTAGGTAGGTATGTTGTGTAGGTATTATTCTCCTTCTATTTTGTTTTATTGGTATTGCCAATGAAGCCCCATACACCCCCCAGATCAACCTCAGCTATACGCTAAACGACTGTCATACATAAGACTCTATTACTGTTATTTATTTTCCAGGATGCTGCCCTGCTGATCATGAATGTGGTCTACTCGCTGACTGGAGAAAAGATATCCTCACTCTCTGAGCTGGATCAGAAAACCATGCAGATGCAATTTGATAGGACCCCCAATTTATTAGAAAAGTAACACATAGGTACTTGGGCCTTTTTAGAGATTTTTTTTTTTTTTGCCACAACTTCTGAATGGTTTGTCTGATTTTGATGAAATTTTGAAAACGTGTTTAACACCTGAAGGACATTTATTTATTGGATTTTGGGCTTAAAAAAGGTTCTTATGGGGCTTCTGAGGGCCCCTTTTTTCAGTGAGTTCTACAGCTCATTGCACCACTCCTGAAAACTGGAGAATTTGTTTATGAACAACGAAAAATGGAACTACACATTTTTATTCTGAATAATACAATTTGAGTTTTTTATTTCCATTTTTCACATATTTACATTATCCTCATGAGTGGGTAGATACATCCTGAGGCCTGTTTTATATTCCACTTCTCCCTTTCTTTTAATTTTAATTATTGGAAATTTCCAATTAATTACACCTAACTAAGAATTTCATTTCACTTATGTATCTACTTACTTAAAATGATTGTAGGTATGTAGGGTAGGTACTTAAAACATAGAACAGATAAAAATGATTAGGTTGTAACATTTACAATATCTCTAACCGTTTAGTCGATATAGCTGAAAACCGCCAAAAAGCGGTCAAAACCCGCCAAAAAGCGGTCAAAAAACCGCCAACCGCAGCACCTATGTCAACCAAACGTTTTGTGTTGCATCCTTGTCACATTTGTGAACTACATACCAAATTTCAAGTTTCTAGCTTATACCGTTCCCGAGATATTGTTAAATTACACCGAAAACCGCCAAAAAGCGGTAAAATGCCGCCAACTGTTGCACCGATCTTAACCAAAAGTTTCGTGTCGCGTCCTTGTCACATTTGACATCTATATACCAAATTTCAAGTCTCTAGCTCTTACCGTTCTCGAGATATTTTGTTTACAGACAGACAGACACACAGACAGACAGACAGACACCACACACACGGACCAATGGCTGAAACTTTGGATTTAGGCTCTAGAGACCTCAAAACGTGTTTTGGCACTAAAATCTGACCATCAAAAATTTGACCCGATTACATTACTTTCCTTCCTATAGGATAAGGAAAGTAAAAAGACTGGAGAGTTGGAGAGACAGAATGAAAAGAAAGATGAGTGTCTCTTAATCAATGTACTTAATCATGTATGGAGGTCTTCTCAAGTTCTATGAAAAGAGGAAAATATAATGTCTCGTTCCATAATATCTACTTAAAAAAAAAGGAAGGGAAGGGAAAACCTTAATATAAAGGGAGAGAGAAATGATGCAATGAACATAAGCCTATGTGTCAAGTGCTAATGTGGAGTTAGGGGGTAAGCTGGCAAATAGCCTGAGATATCCATGGGTTAGTAGGTATGCTGACCCCATAGACAAAGGGAAAGGCTATTTAAGTATATCCTTGGTTTAGAAGAAAGAACATTAATATTTAAGGACACAGTGTTTAACACATACATTGTAAAATTTATTACACTCAATTTAATTATAGCTTGCTTATAAAATGAGATGGTAGGTACAACAACAGAAGCTATTTAAGTATATCCTTGGTTTAGAAGAAAGAACATTAATATTTAAGGACACAGTGTTTAACACATACATTGTAAAATTTATTACACACAATTTAAGTAATTATAGCTGGCTTATAAAATGAGATGGTAGGTACAACAACAGAAGAGAAATTATATGAAAAAAGTATGTATGTACTTATTGCTGATATAAAATTAAAATGAATATTTATAAGAAAGACAGAGGACACCTAGGACTGGGATGTTCTAAGTTAGAACACATCCATGAAAGGAAATGCTGCTTTCTCTGGCTGCATCAGGTCAATGAAGAAACATGCGGTTCCAGCCAAACCTTCATATAAACTAAATGGAGCATCAGGCATACGGGCATTCCTTTTGAAATCATCAGACAGCATAAAATTGGCAAACAAATAGGCTTTGTGCAAATATTGTTCATCTTTAGTCAAACGGTACAACAGTAGAAATGCATAGCCATTTCCAGAAACCCCATGACAGATGCCAGGTCCTTTCTTCAGCAACCCTTTCTCCCATATTACCTCACCACATTTGATGCATGAGTTCAGGTATTTCTCCTCTCCCCAGAACAGATATGCCTTTGCCATGAGATAGATAACTCCAGGAGCACCATGACACCAGTGTACAAGCTCATTAGCTGCAGATTTAGCATCTGTTGGGGAGTAAAGCTCCTTGAGATCTGCTGGAAAGTTACCATTAGGCATCTGGAGTTTGAGTAGGAAATCAACTGTTTCCTTAATATCTTTCTCTATGTCTGGGTTGGACTTTACATAATTCTTTTCGCACAACAGCACTTGAAGGATACCAGATAAACCATGACAAGCTCCAAGATATTCTGTTCCATAATAATGATACATGAGTGGGCACCGGAGATTGTTAGCTTGAGAATAAGATCTTCCGGATAATATGAGGGCATTACAGATAGCTGTTCTATCTTCTAAACTCATGATTTGTCTTCCTAGTTGCCTTTCTGCCCAGATGATGCCAGCCAAATATCCTGCTCGTCCAACAAGAAACTCATCTCCACCAAACTTGACATAATCTATTGCTTTGATATGAGTAGCTAGTTTGGTGTACATGTCAAAATGACACTGAGATCTCTCCTTGTCTCCTACTGCATTGTAGAACACTCCTAATACTGCATGAATCCCTGCATCACCACATAGGAAGGCACTGTAGTCTGTAATACATCTGTGTTTCTTTGTGGCCAGCACATTCTTCAAATTGTCTAGGTATCTTCTGGCTTTCAGATAATAAGTAGGTGCTTCAGAGGCATAGATGGGAGATTGAGCAACATACCATAACATGTAGCCAACTCCCAAGTTCCCAGTGTACATTGTATGATCAATCTTGTGTTTTGTAATGTCTGCATTAGCATCCACATTGATTAACACAGACTGAATAATTTTGTCAGCTTCCTCTTTCCAAACAGTAAAGTTTTCTACCAAGCTTCCACCTTTATTTAAATCTAACCGATTAATGAAATGTCGAGTATTTGCATCACCCATTGTTTGACTTGAACTATAAAGGATAGATTCTGCACACTTATGCAAAACCCTGACAGGGGTAAACTTACATGTATTATTGAACCTGCTTCCTGTTAGAACCTTTAAAATATGCACTTTTTAGCTTTTTGAACTGCAAGTGTTGAAATTTTAAAAATTAAAATTGGAATTTCGAAGTTCGAACTTTTTTCAAAAGATTTGTAAACCGATCTACGAGAAGTTATCAAAAATAAACAATTTTTCTTTACAGGGAGAACAGTCAGGGGCTCTCAAACTTGACCAAAAGTTGAGTTACCGAAGCGGTCTTTTATTCTCAACTGATGTTAATTGAAAGGTACCTGTTACTGTTACCTGTTTTTATGGACATCAATACCTAGCTTGAATCACAATTTTTCTTTACAGGGAGAACAGTCAGGGGCTCTCAAACTTGACCAAAAGTTGAGTTACCGAAGCGGTCTTTTATTCTCAACTGAAGTTAATTGAAAGGTACCTGTTACTGTTACCTGTTTTTATGAACATCAATACCTAGCTTGAATTATAAATAGGTAAAAACTGATAACAGAAAGTATGATAAAATAACAAAACCTTTTGCTACTGCATTGACCGCACCGGACTTCTTATCAATAAAATTTGAATTCTCGCGCCTTGATTTGTTTACATTTTTTCGATCTTTCTAGAAAATTTTGAGGTTATTTTTGGATATCTTCTTTATCAAAAATGTTCCAACTCCAAAAATATGCAGCTATGGAAAATTAAAAATATTACAAAATAGTTTAATTTGCTTTTATTGTTCAAATTATACTAAAAAAAAGTCCTGAAAAGTAAATTATTATTTTATTTCACAACTAAAAAAAGTTTAGTCGCAGATTGACTTTAGCACATTGTGAAGGTCATTTGAGCACCATTACATCAGCCTGAATTTTTCTCGATTTCAGTTTAGTCGCAGATTGACTTTAGCACATTGTGAAGGTCATTTGAGCACCATTACATCAGCCTGAATTTTTCTCGATTTCAAAAAAAAAATTCGAAATCAAAGTTCGATCGCACGTGAAGGAGATTCCCAAGAAAGTCCGTGAACTTTCATTTGTCTAACTTCTATTTGTGTCTTTGAAGTGTTTCAAACAACAAACAAGTGAAAATGTTGAAGATCGCACAGTTCGCCGGGAAAAGAGTTGTAGACTCTACCTACCTTTCGCCGAACATTTCTAGCTCCCAAAATTTCAGTGTGCTCCTCCGAAAGGTAAGTTCCGGTTCTAGAAGTCCTTTGAAAGTTCAACTTTAAGTAGCTTGAATTTTCAGTATATTGGTCTAGATGAGAGCATGTCAATAGATTCTATATCACGTTATTACCATGTGAATGTATCACCTTGTCAATCTTGTGTAACTACCTACCCAACACACCTCATGATTCCCATGTACCTAGGTACCTACCTACTTTTCAAAATCATTAGTATCGTGTTGAAAGTACCTCCTGCACACACTTTTGAAGACCTAGTTGAGGACCAAAATCATCTAAACTTTTCATTAAATAATTGAGTATTTAATGGTGCAACACCCTACCTAGTTAGGTACTTGACCGCTACTTCCCATATACCTAGGTACCTACCTAGCTACCTACATTTCAAAATCATTAATATCGTGTTGAAAGTACCTCCTGCACACACTTTTGAAGACCTAGTTGAGGACCAAAATCATCTAAATTTTTCATTAAATTGGGTATTTAATGGTGCATCACCCTCTACCTAGTTGGGTGCTTGACCACTACTAGTGTCCATGTAGTCTCATTAAAATTAACCCCATGCTTTTCAAGTAGGTATCTGCACTTGTGCTTAAATGAGCACTAATTTTACACCAACTTGCAAACCCTAGGATTAATATTTCATCATCTACCTACATGTACATTATACATGGAATTGAGATATCTAGCTATCGATTAAAATTAACTCCATGCTTTTCAAGTATCTGCACTTGTGCTTAAATGAGCACTAATTTTACACCAACTTGCAAACCCTAGGATTAAGTATTATTTTATCATCTACATGTACATTATACATGGAATTGAGATACATAGCTATCAAAATCTCAGTAATTAGGCACTTGATTATATAATAGGTAACCTGTGTCCTTAGCTCAGCATTGAAGTTAATGTGCTCTTCTGCACATTAAAAAAAAAAAAAGAAAAATGTTGAAGATTTGATTAATAAAGTTAAAAACGGACATATAAGTAGAACTTACACAGATTTTTTTTTATTTTTTTCTTACAGAGTCCAGGTTCACTCTACAGTCAGAATGAGAGTCTTCAAGCAAGATACAAGTAAGTTATGTGTTCATGTTAGACACCTAGGTAATGTATTTATCTGTTACCTTCAGAGTAGGTACCTACTTTCTACTTACTAAGTGTTAGAATAAATAGATTTGAATGATATTTTTACCCAAGTATCAAAATTCATAACATAAATACCTACTCAAAATGAAAATAAAAACATCTGATGCAATTATACCTACTGATACCACTGACCAAACATCACTGTACAAAGGAAACTACCTACAGTTATCAGTATGTTTGATTGGTTTCACTATCTCAATTTCAGGTCAGATGGAGTCAAAGGCCAAGTCATTGGTATTGACTTGGGAACTACCAACTCCTGTGTGGCAGTCATGGAAGGAAAGCAAGCCAAAGTTATTGAAAACTCCGAGGGTTCAAGAACCACACCCTCAGTTGTTGCATTTACCAAAGGTTTGTATTTTCAAAAGCATTTCTTCATAATTAAAATAAGGAATGACAGACAGAAAAAAAAAAGATACAGAAAAAAGATATACTTTAAGTAGCTTGAATTTTCAGTATATTGGTCTAGATGAGAGCATGTCAATAGATTCTATATCACGTTATTACCATGTGAATGTATTACCTTGTCAATCTTGTGTAACTACCTACCTAACACACCTCATGATTCCCATGTACCTAGGTACCTACCTACATCAGCATCTAGGACAGACTCCGTCAACCAAGATTCAGTTATTAGGATACCATCAAGAGCGCATGTTGATGTTTTAAGATAGAAGTCTGATACTTTAGTATTGAGCCCTCTAACATTCTGGTAAAGCATGATTAGGTAGGTATGTACCTATTTAAGTATATCCTTGGTTTAGAAGAAAGAACATTAATATTTAAGGACACAGTGTTTAACACATAGGTACATTGTAAAATTTATTACACACAATTTAATTATAGCTTGCTTATAAAATGAGATGGTAGGTACAACAACAGAAAGACTAATTACAAATTAAAAAAAAAAAAAAAAAAAACAGGATTCTAACTGAATTCCAAGTTAGCAATTTTCATGAGAATATCAATGTACCTTATCAAATAAAAAAGAGAAATGGGAAATATAACTGTTTTTCTCATAATTTCAGATGGAGAGAGATTAGTTGGTACCCCTGCCAGACGACAGGCTGTGACTAATTCTGCCAACACCTTCTACGCTACAAAACGTTTGATTGGAAGAAGATTTGATGACCCAGAGATCAAGAAGGACATGAAGAATTTGTCGTACAAAATTGTTAGAGCCTCCAATGGAGATGCTTGGGTACAAGGTAAGAATATCAGGATATCAGAGGTGGTGGAAGTTTCAAGTTGTGTCCAAACATATAGACTGTTGATCAATCAATAGCTGGTTGATGAGATCAAGAAGGACATGAAGAATTTGTCGTACAAAATTGTTAGAGCCTCCAATGGAGATGCTTGGGTACAAGGTAAGAATATCAGGACATCAGAGGTGGTGGAAGTTTCAAGTTGTGTCCAAACATATAGACTGTTGATCAATCAATAGCTGGTCAACTAGGTATGTGTGGAAATTGATCAATGTCAATCAATGGCTGGTTGACCATGTGTGGACATGGACACACCTTAAATACTTGTATATCACTAGAAAACCTCCTGTTATAATTATGTAGATACCTAATGATATGATGAAAGAGCATGATGCAACACTGAGACAATATGAATAAGCTCTTAGTACTTCTACTTTATTCACTTGTAGCTTGTACAATTTATAACACTATACAACTTGGTTTTCCCACAAACTTTTATCTTGTAGGTAAGTAGCTTGAAAAAAATAGAAAGTAAAAATGTCAATATTAGTGTGACAGATGGAATACCCCCCCCCCTTCTTGGTGTAATAATGTGAAAATAATTTCAATTAACTGATCATATATCTACATACATAGGATAATACTCTCTTCTGCTCTCTCCTCAGGCTCTGATGAGAAGGTCTACTCGCCAAGTCAAATCGGTGCGTTTGTTCTCATGAAAATGAAAGAAACGTCCGAGGCTTTCCTCAACACAAGTGTCAAAAACGCCGTCATTACCGTTCCCGCCTATTTCAACGATTCGCAACGACAGGCCACCAAAGATGCCGGTCAAATTGCCGGCCTCAATGTACTTCGAGTTATAAACG
The DNA here is from genome assembly GCF_000475195.1 of Diaphorina citri. NCBI lineage: Eukaryota > Metazoa > Arthropoda > Insecta > Hemiptera > Psyllidae > Diaphorina > Diaphorina citri. Next base: position 102,209 of record NW_007378413.1, on the reverse strand, counting down.
AGCCGACAGCCGCCGCCCTGGCCTATGGAATGGATAAGACTGACGATAAAGTGTGAGTTTTTTTTCCTTTTTTTCATCCCAGGCGGGAATCGAACCCGCGATCTAGCACTTACAAGGTAGGCGCGCTACCCCCCAAGCTAAACGTCCGTTCCCAATTTGTCGCGAGTTTCACACGATTTTTTTCCGAACGCCAAGTGTGAACGGGCCTTAACTGGTAAAGAATCAAAAGGCAGTTGGATCTATCAGGAACAGCGAGAGGTACCCTTTCATTGGTACGTCGAGAACGATTAATATGAATGACATTAGAAAAGTTTCTTGTTCTATTTGATCTATAAGGGATGAGACTTTCAGGTTCACAATATACTGAGTCAATATAATGTTATATTGACTATAATGTTATATCACAATATAATGTTATTTGTAGTACAACTTATGTGATTTGAAGAATTAGCACCTCTCACCGGTCCATGATAATCCCCATTATTAGAGGTCCCTGCCATAAGCATAGGTATATTAGAACTAGAGAAAATAATATTATTACGTGAAACATGAAATGAGCTTCCGTTTGTTAAACTGAGAGCTGTAGGTAGATTAGGTAAGACTAGATTTAAGTAAACATTATCACAGGTATTGTAAGTAGTATCACAGTAAGTATTATTAAGATAGATATTACTATTATTGAGATTTGAATGTCTATTCAATGATTGCCTATCCACATTTGTTAAACTGAGAGCTGTAGGTAGATTAGGTAAGACTAGATTTAAGTAAACATTATCACAGGTATTGTAAGTAGTATCACAGTAAGAATTATTAAGATAGATATTACTATTATTGAGATTTGAATGTCTATTCAATGATTGCCTATCCACTGAATGTTCATTCATAAAGGGAGGGTGATAATCAGAAGAAGGTTGGGTGAGGGGAGGGTGATAAACAGAAGAAGTTTGGGCGGGGGGAGGGTGATAAACAGAAGAAGGTTGGGTGAGGGGAGGGTGATAAACAGAAGAAGGTTGGGCGGGGGAAGGGTGATAATTAGAGATAGGTTGAGTATCAATAGTTCTCAAGAAAAAGCAAACTGCTATTGTTACTATCATTATTATTTACCGAAGTGTTAGCTTGAGTATTTATGTCAGCTGCTGCTGGTTCAGAGTTAGTGAAGTCTAGCAGGGATTCTCCTAGCAATAGAGGGGGGCAAGTAATATCTAGGATAAGTTTATCACAAAAAACAGAAGGTTGACCTGACAGATTACCTAACTCAGGCATTAAAATAGAACGTTTGTTTTGACTAGTTAGATACAAAGAATTAGAAATTTTGTTGCAAAGATGTTGTTTGCCAGGCTTGTTAAAATGGAGCCCATGTCTAGTATACATCCCACGATTCAGAAAAAAGTTACAGTCAAAATAATGGTAACTATAAACATGACTTCGACTCATAATGTATAGGTTGGTCGCAAATATATTGGTGTTGTGTTTTTTCTTGGTATCAAAACGGTACGGGATACTGGAGAAGATAAGGTTAGTAGACTGAGCGAGGGTACTCAGCCTTTGGAACTCATGCTCGAGACGGTCCGGTGACAGAAGTGGAACATCATTTGTGCCCGCCAGGACGAACACAATGTTGAAATTCTTCGCAAGTGATGGCAGGTCATTGAGAACAGAAGAGAGGGAGGCCCCAGGTAGAGTGTGGGACAAGACAGAGTAGTGAGGTAGCAACCTTTGCAAAATTTCGCCAAAGTCACGGGTCATACTGTCTCCACAAACCAGTAGGTAAGGATTCCGGGTATCATGATCATGAGTATCAGGTGGTGGTAAAGCAGGGGAGGGTTCAGGAGGAGTGTGCTCGTGCTCAAGATTTAGCTCAGGAACAGAAAGTACCGGCGCTGGAGCGGAAGAGTTTGCAAGTAGCTCATCACACAGTTGTTTTGTGGACTTCAGTTCTTCCTCAATAGATTTCAGGCGCTGAATTAGGTCTGCATTCAGTTGTTTCAGAGCATCAATCTCCTTAGCCATCTTGGAACTAGTAGGTGTAGGTAAGGGTATTTTAGATCCAGTAGCCGTCTTGGAACTAGTAGGTACCATCCTGGAACCAGTGGGTGTAGGTAAAGGTGAACTTGACAAAGTAGAAGAGTAAGAGGGCCTTTTTGATCCAGAGCCAGAGCTAGAGCCTGATGTTTGGGTCTTAGCTAATGAGCCTGAAGTTTTGGTCTTAGCTGATGGGCCTTTAACTGTAGCATTTTTCTTTTTGTTGGGTTTGCTTTGCTCTACAGGGGCTTTAGGTAGAGAGGGTCTCTTGTTCACTCCATGGGTAGATCGGCCCTGGGCTTGACGTCTTGTCATCATTGTGTCAATAAGGTAAAATAAAACAAAAATATGAAATGGTAGATTGATTTAAGTTAGATACGATAGATAGGTATAGGTACGTTATACGTTAGGTACTTGTTATAAACGAATGAAAGCCAAGTGAATAGAATAGAAATGAAATGATTATACAGGTACTTATAACAGTTACATCACACACAATATACACAGATATAGATTTAGGCAGTAGTAACGTGGATTTATTAAAAAATATTTAAGAAGTGCGTTACACAGGAGCGAAAAATTTCACACTAATAATAGAAAAATAGAGAAAATTATTTTACACACAACAGTAAAAAGATAAAATGAGAATAAAATACACACAATTTGAATTATTAAAAAGAAAGAAAAAATATCACGAACACGAACTATACCTCATAACTAGACAACTAGATAACTTGAGGTTCCCGGAAATTCACTTAGATGATGTCTGAGGTAATCTCATCTGTCAACTCTCCTCTGTTCACAGTATCGCTGTATACGATCTGGGTGGTGGTACATTCGATGTGTCCGTACTTGAGATTCAGAAGGGCGTGTTCGAAGTGAAATCCACCAATGGTGACACTCTGCTGGGTGGAGAAGGTAGGGGGAGAAGAAAAATGAGCTAGAGAAGTAGGTACAGGTGAGGAGCCAGACGTAGTAGGTAGAGGGGGAGGAGAAGAAGAAGAAAAGGTAGGTAGAGGAGGGGACGAAGAAGAGGAGGTAGGTAGAGGGGGAGGAGGAGGAGGAGGAGAAGAGGGTGGAGAAGATTTCGACAACACTCTGGTAGACTTCCTCGTGGCAGAGTTCAAACGAGACCAAGGTAATTTTGTAACTTGAAATGATAATTTATTTAAAGGATTGTGTGAATCCAAGACCTGGGTGAGAAAAATTTATTAGGACACGAGGTACACAACAGGGCTGCCTGGAAGAGACACAAGAAATAGGTACCAACCCAATGGGTGGAGAAGATTTCGACAACACTCTGGTAGACTTCCTCGTGGCAGAGTTCAAACGAGACCAAGGTAATTTTGTAACTTGAAATGATGATTTATTTAAAGGATTGTGTGAATCAAGACCTGGGTGAGAAAAATTTATTAGGACACGAGGTACACAACAGGGCTGCCTGGAAGAGACACAAGAAATACCAACCCTATTTAATTAGGAAAAGGCTAGGAAGAAGAAGTAATGATACCTACTTTACCTATTTATTTTTGTAATAACAATCTTACAATACATGTTAAATAATCCACAGTTTGATAATAAATGACTAATGGTGGATTTCACCAATGACTTAATGAGAGATTTCACTAAACTAATGGGATCATTAACCTGTGTATCTGTGGATCAGTAACCTAACCATGGATGACCACTACACCACCTGCCCCGGTGGTGTAGTGGTCAAGACGCTTTCCTGGTAAACAGGAGGGCGTGGGTTCAATCCCAGCCTAGGTATAGAATTTTATCCTCAGTATAATTTGAGAATTTGAACACAATAATAGTAGTAGCCTACTGCTGGAGTAAAAGGACTTTTCAGTCATATACGAGCAGTATAAATAAGCACTATTATTATTCTTATTATATTTCACAGGTCTGGACATTAGGAAGGTCCCAGCCTAGGTATGGAATTTTATCCTCAGTATAATTTGAGAATTTGACCACAATAATAGTAGTAGCCTACTGCTGGGGTAAAAGGACTTTTCATTCATAAACAAGCAGTATAAATAAGCACTATTATTATTCTTATTATATTTCACAGGTCTGGATATTAGGAAGGACCAAATGGCTATGCAGAGACTGAAGGAGGCAGCGGAGAAGGCCAAGATAGAGCTGTCTTCGTCTGTGCAGACGGATATCAACTTGCCCTATCTGACCATGGATGCGGGCGGTCCCAAGCATATGAACTTGAAGGTAATTTTTGTAGAGATAGGGACTTATTCCATCAGTAGGAAGGAATTTTTCAGAAGAGACTAACAAGAAACGTCAACCCTATTTAAGTTGGAAAAGGCTAGAAAGAAGAACAAGAAGCATGAGAAGTTCTGAAGTCTGCATCATTTCAGATTTATGTCTCCTAGTTCGTCGATGATATAATGCAATTTGAATAATTCTGAATGAGTCAATATTTACTTATTACATTAATGAAACCCTCAGATCAAGCCCCTTGTAAAATAAACTAATAAAATGATGTATATACCTATGTCCAGAGTTCAATATTTAAGTAGTTCATTTTACACTGTTGCTCCCTGTTGTCTGATCTATTTTTATCAAGTAATCATTTTGGTTTCTTCCTCCTGTTGCTCCTGTTTTCTGAATTTTATCAAGTAATCATTCAGATTTATGTCTCCTAGTTCGTCGATGATATAATGCAATTTGAATAATTCTGAATGAGTCAATATTTACTTATTACATTAATGAAAACCACACATGGCCTTGATGCTTAGCGTGTAAATAAATAAATAAATAAACATTAATGAAACCCTCAGATCAAGCCCCTTGTAAAATAAACTAATAAAATGATGTAATATATACCTATGTCTAGAGTTCAATATTTAAATAGTTCATTTTACACTGTTGCTCCCTGTTGTCTGATCTATTTTTATCAAGTAATCATTTTGCTTTCTTCCTCCTGTTGCTCCCTGTTTTCTGAATTTCATCAAGTAATCATTTTGATTTCTAGTTGACACGATCCAAGTTCGAGAGTTTGGTGGGTGACCTGATCAAGAAGACAGTTAACCCATGTCAGAAAGCTCTGCAAGATGCTGACTGTAAGAATTCCGACATTGGAGAAGTTCTGCTGGTCGGAGGAATGACTAGAATGCCCAAGGTAATATTGCCTGTTCAAATTAAGCCGAGTCCATACTTGTGTTGGAAATGTATAACATTATACATATGTAGTCAGACATTTCCAACGCCCGTAACTTAAAGCTATAGTATTAAGCAGTACATCAAACAAATGCAGATTGGTCGATCACAGCGACCGAGTCATATTTATTCCACACATTTAAAAAAAAGTTTACAAAGAAAACATTTTAAAACACATAAAGTACTTGTGACCACGCGACCATAATTTTTCCAACTAGCCAAATTATTCAGTGTAACGTTTGCTTTGTCTCCAGGTGCAATCCACAGTGCAGGAGATATTCGGCAAGGTGCCATCCCGTGCTGTCAATCCAGACGAGGCTGTGGCAATAGGAGCCGCCGTACAGGGTGGTGTGTTAGCCGGTGACGTCACTGATGTACTCCTGTTGGACGTGACACCTCTGTCACTCGGTATAGAAACTCTGGGCGGAGTCTTCACCAGACTTATCACGAGGAACACGACTATCCCTACTAAGAAATCTCAGGTAAGAAACCAGTCTTCTTCTTTTTCTTCGCCTTTTCGCGTGTACAGACGGGTTCGGCGTTTTTCGTCAGCCTCTCAATCAGCCCTAACTAGGGTGATTGCATTGGGCTGACATTTGGTTTTAGTTTAAAAAAAATTACGCCCTTTGCACACAACCTTTGTTATTTCTACAGGGTGGTGTGTTAGCCGGTGACGTCACTGATGTACTCCTGTTGGACGTGACACCTCTGTCACTCGGTATAGAAACTCTGGGCGGCGTTTTCACCAGACTTATCACGAGGAACACGACTATCCCTACAAAGAAATCTCAGGTAAGAAACCAGTCTTCTTCTTTTTCTTCGCCTTTTCCCGTGTACAGACGGGGTCGGCGTTTTTCGTCAGCCTCTCAATCAGCCCTAACTAGGGTGATTGCATTGGGCTGACATTTGGTTTTAGTTCAAAAAAAAATACGCCCTTTGCACACAACCTTTGTTATTTCTTCAGCAAGGGAAATTCAGGCTGGTGTACTCCCTGTTTAAAGTCCCCCAGCCAGCCTATACGGTAAGAACCCAGTAGCTTGAGTTAACTTCAGTGGCTGAGTGGTTAAGAGAGCGGACTCTTAAACCGGATGTGCTTGGTTCTAACCCCTGTCCAGACTTTTTTTCTACTGAAGATGTGTATGAAATTTCTTCAAAGTTGGGTCAACCGTTCGAGTCTCTCCCCTTCTTCCATATCTTTATATTCGGGACTTTTGTCATGATGCTTTCTATATTTCGTCTCCTAGTATCACAATGTGTGAACTACCTATGAGGAAAACCTTGTTCACTGAACACTAGTCCCAGTTCAAAAGATACGTAAATTAGACTTAAAAGATGGTAACAAAAATAATAAATTGTTTGAAGACCAATTTTTATCTTACCCTTAGATTAGTAGAGTATTCCTATGGACAGGATTTGGTCATGATGTTTTTTGTATTTCGTCTCCTAGAATAATAAATTGTTTGAAGACCAATTTTTATCTTACCCTTAGATTAGTAGAGTATTCCTATGGACAGGATTTGGTCATGATGTTTTCTATATTTCGTCTCCTAATATCACAATTGTGAACTATGAGGAAATCCTTATTCACTGAACACAAGTCCTAGTCCAAATAAAAGAGAATTTTTAATTCTATTTGAACAGAAAAATAAAGTCAGGGTCAGAGGAAATCCTTATTCACTGAACACAAGTCCTAGTCCAAATAAAAGAGAATTTTTAATTCTATTTGAACAGAAAAATAAAGTCAGGGTGTCTACCAGACTGGAAAACCGGGAATTGTCAGGGAATTTCACGGAGACTGGAAAAGTCAGGGAATTTCTCAAAAAATTGACAAAAATCCAAAAAAGTCAGGGAATTTTTCAAAGGCAAAAAAAAAATAATAATAATAATAAAAAAAAGAATTTTCGGTCCATAAAAAAAGTATGCAACCTTGAAGGGGCAACTCATATTTTCTCGAAAAAAATTCGCCTTTTCAGAAGAGACTAACAAGAAACGTCAACCCTATTTAAGTTGGAAAAGGCTAGAAAGAAGAACAAGAAGCATGAGAAGTTCTGAAGTCATTTCAGATACTCGTCTTGTATGTACTTGTAATGAATTTGATGGCACATTCGTTCTCTTTTGACAAAATTTTTGATGGCAAATTCGGCTGTATGTCGTAAATTATTGGTGTAAAAAAAGTGGATATAACTTTCGATTTTTTTTGATATTGGCTTGTTACAAGCGCATATTTCGTGAACCTTCATTCCTAGAACCCTTACATGTACACCGATTGATTTCTCGTGAAAAGTTACATTGGAAAGACTCCTTGGTCATCTTAAATAGGTACTCTAATGGAAACTCTTGTTGGAAAAAAAAATATGTTGAAATATTTGGAGATATCACAGAGAGGAGAGAGGGAGCAGAGAGAACCTTCCAGTCTGAAAGCAGAAGAGAGAATGAGCTCTGACAAAAATCTAGGTCTGAAGAAACCTCCCCTTGATCCCCTACTACCAAAAACCATGTAAGGGGTCAGGGGAAATGTAGGGGGTTGAGGGGAAGATTCTCCTACATTTTGACCATAGGTTTGAAGTTCGGAATTAATTTACTCATTTCCCCTTCATTTTCATAAGCGGAAGGTCCTCATCGATTCTTCTGTGATAAGTCACCTATTCGCGGTTTGCTCGCGGTATCCGCGGTTTGTTCGCGGTATTCGCGGTTTGTTCGCGGTATTCGCGGATTGTTCGCGGTATTCGCGGTTTGTTCGCGGTATCCGCGGTTTGTTCGCGGTATCCGCGGATTGTTCACGGTATCCGCGGTTGTTCGCGGTATCCGCAGTTTGTTCGCGGTATCCGCGGTTTGTTCGCGGTATCCGCGGATTGTTCACGGTATCCGCGGTTGTTCGCGGTATCCGCAGTTTGTTCGCGGTATCCGCGGTTTGTTCAAAATGCGGCGCAGTTATTTCATGTGCAAATGGAGGACTTAAGCCCTTACCCTAGTGGGATGAAAAAAGATTGGAGAATTAATGTTGAACAGGCTTGGGTACATTACTGGAAGAAAAAAAAAAAAATCTGTTGTGACGCAATGGGAATAGAGTGGAAAATCGTGGAAAATCTTGAAAAAGTAGACTGGAAATTTGGAAAAAAAAAAGACTGGAAAACCGAGAAAAGTCAGGGAATTTTATTTTTCCATTTTGGTAGACACCCTGAAAGTATTCTATTAATCAATTCTATTCTATCTACTCTATTAATATATTCTATTCTGCCTTAGGTATTCTCAACAGCAGCGGACGGTCAGACCCAGGTAGAAATCAAAGTACACCAGGGAGAGAGAGAAATGGCAGCTGATAACAAACTGCTCGGACAATTCACACTGGTTGGAATTCCTCCTGCACCGCGAGGTGTACCACAGATTGGTGAGTAAACCCGTAACCCACAGATTAGTGAGTAATCCCGTAACCTAATACTAACCCACAGATTAGTGAGTAATCCCCTAACCCACAGATTAGTGAGTAATCCCGTAACCTAATACTAACCCACAGATTGGTGAGTAATCCCCTAACCCACAGATTAGTGAGTCCCTATCCCTACTCCGTAACCCACAAACCCGAACTATAATACTAACCCACAGATTGGTGAGTAATCCCCTAACCCACAGATTAGTGAGTCCCTACCCCTACTCCGTAACCCACAAACCCGAACTTTTAGTCCCTGGGTCTCCTTCCTTCTCTAGAAATGCTCAGTTTAGGCCTGTGTTCTTATGCTTTCTAGGTGTTGTGGTTCTCGAGATAGAGCGATCAGTGTGTGAACTATGAAATGTGAAATGTGAACTGTGAAATGTGAATGAGTGAGTGGATCTTGTTCTTATAATATAAGATTATAGAAGAAAAACGTTTAGAAAACCTTCCACAGACAGTATACGAGTAATATGTCCCTGGTTTTCAATTTTCCTATAGTAACTGTATCCGTAGTTTCCTTGGTTTCAAGTTGAGCTGCTTCTGTGGTGACATATTCTCTATTGTTGCCAGAGGTATTTCCTTGTGTAATGTTTTCCACGTTATCTTTCTGTTTTGGAGGTATGGTTCCCAAATACCCTTTAGTATTTCCCGTATGTCCTCTGGTAACATCCGTACGAATTCCTTCCACGCTACTCGTCGTTTCATTGCTGCTCTCTCGTTTTTCTCACGAGTAATAGGTGCTGTGATGCTGGATTTTAAACTGAATTCTCCCTTGTTTTTCAGAGGTGACATTTGACATCGATGCTAACGGTATTGTGCACGTGTCAGCTCGGGACAAAGGTACTGGCAAGGAACAACAGATTGTCATTCAGTCGTCAGGCGGTCTGAGTAAGGATGAGATCGAGAACATGGTGAAGAACGCTGAACAGTACGCCACCGAAGATAAGGTAGGAATTGAATGTCTCAAACCATTTTTTAAAGAGGTTTGATAGACGGAACTGTAACTGCTAAGGTCTGTCTTATTGTCCCGAAATCGAAGACAGGAGGAAGTCAAGATAGAAGAAGCCGGCCGTTCCGAAAACGAACATTATCCATTCAGGATAAAATCCGCCCAGGGCAATTGAACCCGCGGCCGAGGGCGTTCAAGGCAGGCGAGCTACTCTATAAGCTAAGTAGGCAGCTGGCATAATTATAATAAGATGCATTTGTGATGTTTATTTTGCTCTCTCTAATAATTATGTTATGGTCTGTTTTGATTTACAGGTGAAGCGAGACCGTGTGGAAGCTCTGAATCAAGCCGAAAGCATTGTGCACGACACCGAGTCCAAGATGGAAGAGTTCAAAGCACAGCTCCCTGCCGAAGAGGTGAGTGAGCAATAAATAAAGTAATCCGATGGAAGTTGGAATAAGTTTTGGAATTATTGTAATGCCGAAAGCATTGTGCACGACACCGAGTCCAAGATGGAAGAGTTCAAAGCACAGCTCCCTGCCGAAGAGGTGAGTGAGCAATAAATAAATTAATCCAATGGAAGTTGGAATAAGTTTTGGAATTATTGTAATACGAGTGCAAATTTTCCGGTCTCTGAGGAAAAGGAATTTTAATTGTGTTAAGCGTAAATGCTTGTCACAAATGTCGTTCCCCGCTTAAATTTTATTTTACGCTAAATTTTATGACTTTTCTTCGACTCGAACCACCAACCTCCAGATCCAGAGTCCACCGCGTTAACCACTGAAGTTGGTTGGAAGTTGGAATATGTTTTGGAATTGTTGAATACGAGTGCAAATTTTCAGGTTTCTGACTTATCCGTGGCCGAGCTAAATATAGACAAAACTTTATTAGAAGGTAGTGAAATGCACCTTATAATAAATTGGTCTCTTTCTTTAAGTAGAGAGTTTTACCTTTCAAATGTCCTGTATTTCTGGCAGTATAAGCAGGGTATATTCTATTCTATTCTATGTCTGTTTCTCCTCTAGTGCGCCAAACTGAAAGAACAAATCGCCGAACTACAGAAGTTGATTGCCAACAAGGACTCTGTAGATCCCGAGGAACTTCGTAAGGCCACAACCACTCTGCAGCAAGCCAGTCTCAAACTCTTCGAGATGGCATACAAAAAGGTAAGTTTTTTTCTATATAACTAATCAACGGGTGGAGCTCATGTGTAATGCTTTAAGTCATATTGTAATTTGATGGGTTCAGTGGTATATCCGACTATTAAGGATGGTTTAAAATTAGAGACTTTAATATGGCCCTGGCGCCCTGGTAACCCACACTAGCACAAATTATTTAGTGACAGGAGCTAAACTCCCCATATGGAGACAAGCTACCCGCCTCGCGCCTTCTCACATTAACCTTACCCAGCCTAAGTGGGGGCTGGAAAAGTCAACAACATACGATTGTCCACATGGTCACCCATCGAGGTACTAACTACGCACAACGTTGCTCGACTTCAGGGATCCATGAGGAACTTTTGCATTCAACTTTCTGTCGCTAGTATTGCTGCTGGCTCTGATGTTTGAAAAAGTGCCTTGTCGAAATACTTCAGATTCAACTTACAAATTCCATAGGCTAGTGCAATCTATGGAATTTGTAGGTTATGGTTTGGTTATGAGAACATTTCTAATTGTGTGTTTCAATCTATTTCAGATGGCTGCTGAGAAGGAAAGCTCGAGTGGTAGCAGCTCATCAGGTTCCTCAGATCAGACTCAATCACAGGAAGAAGACAAGAAGAAGGAAGACAAGCAGTAAATCCAACTCTCAACATATTAAACTTATGTAAACGCAATGCAATGACCGGTTTAGCTCACAAAACATCACATCGAACTAGTTTAGATCGGAAAACAGTGAACCAGTTCTGTCTTATGCCTATGACAAAAAGGTGCTTTATTAAACTCTTGGCGTAATGCGACAAGTTGTTTTAAACAACAGACAGTCTAAATAAAGCACTACTTATAAAAGAAAATTTGGAAGTAAAAGGAATAAATAGAGTAGCTCATATACATATTAAACTTATGTAAACGCAATGCAATGACCGGTTTAGCTCACAAAACATCACATCGAACTAGTTTAGATCGGAAAACAGTGAAGCAGTTCTGTCTTATGCCTATGACAAAAAGGTGCTTTATTAAACTCTTGGCGTAATGCGACAACTTGTTTTAAACAACAGACAGTCTAAATAAAGCACTACTTATAAAAGAAAATTTGGAGGTAAAAGGAATAAATAGAGTAGCTCATAACATTCCCCTTTGAAAACAAAACAATTTGAGGAATCTGGTAATTCGGGGAAGTTGAAAAATTTCTCTCGTTTTTGTTTGATCTCAGATTTGCGTTGAAAGCAGCCTCTTTGTTGTTACATAAATATCGTCCTTTTTTGGCTACCGATGTTATGGATAAAATTTCTGTGATAATGAATGGGAAGTTGAAAAATTTCTCTCGTTTTTGTTTGATCTCAGATTTGCGTTGAAAGCAGCCTCTTTGTTGTTACATATATCGTCCTTTTTCGGCTACCTATGTTATGGATAAAATTTCTGTGATAATGAACTTTCTGACTCTTCAATCTGCTGAAACGTCCCAGGGGAATAAGCAGCTATCTCGATTTGAAATTCGCCAAATGTGAGCAAACTCTTGTCTGTTTATGAGCCATCTCTCTTGTACTCAGTAGGTGTGTTATTTTGTTTATGTCTTCTTATTTCCTTCTCTGAGCATTTGTGCGTTCTTTTGTAAATATTTCTCTCCCCCCCCCTTTCTCATCCCTATTCTCCCAATCCCTAGGAAGTTCTGCGCCTCATTCCTTCTGCCTTGGTTCCTTCTACTCTCAGGCCACGAAAAAAAGGAAAGATGTAATATTGAACATTTTCTGCTCTTTGTCAGGGTCTCCTTGTTTTGACGAATTTCAGATTTAAACTTCTTCTTTCAGTTACTTTTCCTTTCAAGTTTGGCTCTCATTTTCGTCTCTCAATATGTTAAAACAAATGGAATTTTCCAGTGAGAAATTACTTGTTTTTGGCAAAATTCATGTTTGTTTCACTTTGTTGAGTTCCTTCTATCTGCTTAGTATCTGCTCTTTGTCAGGGTCTCCTTGTTTTGACGAATTTCAGATTTAAACTTCTTCTTTCAGTTACTTTTCCTTTCAAGTTTGGCTCTCTTTTCCCTTTCTCAATGTGTTGCAACAAATTAAATTTTCCAGTAAGAAATGATTTGGTCTTTGGAAAAATTCATGTTTGTTTCACTTTGTTGAGTTCCTTCTATCTGCTTGGTATTAGTCATTTAGTCTACATTCTACAACTATACTACTATCTTGAGAAAATGTTATTCTATTCTATTGTTAGATATTTATTTACTTTAAATATGTATTGCTTAAGTAGGGAAATTAAGAAGCTGTTGTATCAAATTCATTGATAAAATCAAAATTAGTCGCCTTTTCGTCAGGACTTCTTTGAAGATCTCTTGGAAAGCCTGTGTAAAGTCGACTGTTATCTTTTTTGTTTTGTTAATTTGTTTGAAAAATTGAAATTCTGAGCGATTAATTTTAGAGCATTTTTCCTTTAGAAATAAATTAATGTTTGTAAAGAATTGGTTTCATGAGAATGTAAAACTCCCCAGGCATTTTAAATTTGATATAATATTTATTCCTAAGTACTTCTGTCTTTGTTATTCAGATTTCTAGTTCCAAACTTGTAAATACATTGTAGTTATTTTTATAAAAACCAAAAAAAAAAAAAAAAAAAAAACGACCCCACTTTTTTACTTTTTTTTTTTTTTTAAAAACAAAAAAAAAAAAAAAAAAAAAACGACCTCACTTTTTTACTCTTTTATTTATTTTACCTGGTTTGAGGTATACTTATTATAGCAATAGAAAAACCTTAATGCTGACAAAAAATAATGCATGTATAATCGTATATTATAGTTAGATTATTACTTAAGAATGAATTATGTCAAATTTGAAATCAGATTTTGAAGAATTCAAATGTATGGTACTCATCAGCTCAGCCCAAGGGTTGTAACGCTATGTAAATATCGAATTTTCAAAGAGAGCATGAATGAGGAGAGGACGGGAGAAAGTCATCCGTTCCTAGAACAAACCTCACCTGTGTGGACAAAATATTCGCCGGACAAGAATCAAACCCGGGACCTAGCGCTTACAAGGCAGGTGAACTTCTTTCCAAAACTCCTTATGATAGCTTTACAACCAGTGTGCTGAGAGCGTTGGTTATAGAATTGTTTTTCTCAATTATAAAGGTGTGTTCACACATAGTCGACGGCCGGTCAACTAAGTGTGGACACACCTTAAAGATATCAAAGATGGACTTAAGTGATACAACTAATACATAAAATGCCAAGGTGATATTCTACAGTTCTTGGCCGGACGCACTACCTTGCGCCTAGATGTTTGTGCCAATATCAGTGACCGGGAAACCTCTTGCGTGGTCTGAGCTGTCTCTCATGCTCGTAGTGGGTAGACAGTTCAGTACTCAGCTTGCCCATCAGAAGGTCTTTATCCGTATGGTCAGAAACCATCCCGTCTGGAATTTCAGAAGTGTAATCGGTGTCTTTTGTCTCTGATTTGATTATTTTAACTGAATGGTCCTTGTCTTTTGTGTCTGATTCTGCTGGTATAACTGAATGGTCCTCAGGTAACTGAGATTCCGCAGGTGTTTTTGCTGAAGTCAGCTTTAAATTTTGCTCCGTCTGGCCTGGTGTTACGCCATCCGTGCTTACCCTTTGTTGATTGTCTACTGGGGTTTCGGTTTGGTTCGCTGAAACTAATGGTTCTGCCCTTATGGGCGCTTCTGTGTGGGTTTCCTTGGTAAATTCGCCTACAGTATCCATTTCTGTGTCATCCTTAGGCGTGGACATTTCTCGCTTGTATTTTCTCACTAATTCATCACCCGTTGTACTTGCACTGGAAAGACAGCAGTTGAAGTACCTACTTACTTATTATTTGAGAAGGATTTTTTTTCGACTTACATAATATATCACCCTTGAATAACTTTCCCGGTTAAAAGAGGAAGTATGTAATGACTAGAAGAGAGACATGGTTGGAAAACCCCGTCCCCACTTGTGAGTTTCACAGTACTGTTTTCCGAATGTCCTGTAGAGATTGTTCCCACTTACGCACGACTTAACATCTTGACAAACTCAAATGTGTTTATTTTGTCGTACATTATTTTTCTGTCGGGAGTCAGGACGTCCTGTAATGTTACCTACCTGACTCCACTCCCTTGCTCTGGTAATTTGGTGGCTCCACGTTTGGAATGATATTTGTCCATCAAGTCTGGCGGGGAACTGTCAAAATATTTGCTGACATCTGGTTCCTTGGAGCGTGCATTCTTGACACCCGCTGTATTGGTTTGATCTCTGAACGAGAAAAATGGTACCAGTTAGGAGAGAGTGGGGGGAAAAGGGAAGAAATTGCAGTTAAAATTATGTAGTAGGACTAGTACCTTAGAGGTTATAGAGATACATATAATTATGTAGAGTGAACATTACTGACTGAGTGTCTACGCTTTCTATTGATGAAGTTAGTTCTCAGGACCAATATGCTCGCATGTCTTTGTTAAGTAAACTATGGTTTGACCTGGCAAGCAGACTAACCCTGCCCCTTATGACTGTAGTTATTAAGATAGGCACTTGACAAAATCTCATTGCTGAATTATAACTATGACGGATAACTGATAGGCCAGCCACTCACTATCAGGTATACCAGACAGTCGGACCTTTTCAGCTGTACCTGTCAGGTTTACCTAATAATGTGTGTGTAATCATCGGGCATCAGGTAAACCTGACAGGCGGACCTTTTCAGCCGTACCTGTCAGGTTTACCTTATAATGTGTGTGTACTCATCGGGCATCAGGTAAACCTGACAGGCGGACCTTTTCAGCCGTACCTGTCAGGTCTACCTGATAGTGATTGGCTGTCCATAGCACTCTCTCAATGCCTCACCTATTCTTCTGAGCCTTCTCTGAAAGCCGCGGACTCTCAGTGTCGGATGTGGAGGAGAAATATTTCTCTGCCCCACGTCCACTATTCATAACCACGACACTGTCTGGCGCATCTCCGCCTCCACTGATTTCTTTGGTGTATTGGTCCTTGATACGTTTCAAATTGTTCGCGATCAGAGTGGACCAAGTTTGGCCACCCTTCCTTTTCCTTGATGGCTGTTGGATTTTGCGAAGTTTCGTAGACAGGTAGCGCAGAGGTCGGTTGTAAGCGGGTTGTGTGGATTGACCTGTCTTTCCTTAGGTTGAAGAACATTTTAGTATTAATAATTAGGTACCTAAACGGAACTTGGCCTAGCTGAATCCTGTGTACCTGGTTGTAGGTATACATTTTTATGGGAGCCGTTTTGTTATTTCCTTTGCCCTTCTTGTAAATATGTACTTGTATATTTGGAACCTAATATTGCACCTGTCTTTCCTTAGGTTGAAGAACATTTTAGTATTAATAATTAGGTACCTAAACGGAACTTGGCCTAGCTGAATCCTGTGTACCTGCTTGTAGGTATACGTTTTTTATGGGAGCCGTTTTGTTATTTCCTTTTCCCTTCTTGTAAATACGAGTACTTGTATATTAGGAACGTACCTAAACGGAACTTGGCCTAGCTGAATCCTGTGTACCTGGTTGTAGGTATACGTTTTTTATAGGAGCCGTTTTGTTATTCCCTTCTCCCTTCTTGTAAATGTGTACTTGTATATTTGGAACCTAATAATACGGTAATGTGCCGCTCCCATACCCTGGGTGCTCTTCGTACGGAATTACATATTCAGCCCCGCGTTTGATTCTTTCGTCCATCTTTCCTGAAACCGTAACTGGGTTTATTCCCGATTTCATCATGTGTTCATCTCTGGACCCAAGTTTGATTCTCTCCTCAATCTTTCCTGAATCCGTACTTGGATTTATCCCAGACTTTATCGTATATTCGGCCCCACGTTTGATTCTTTCGTCTATCTTTCCTGAATCCGTGCTTTCCGTACTCGGGTTTAATCCCGATTTTATTGTGTCTTCATCTCTGGATATCCCCGGGTCACCTGTGTCCTGTGTTATATCTCGTTTTTCTCTCGCGTACGGTATTCTATTCTTGTTCGCACCTCTATTCTTCTCCCTGTACGGTAATGTGCCGCTCCCATACCCTGGGTGCTCTTCGTACGGAATTACATATTCAGCCCCGCGTTTGATTCTTTCGTCCATCTTTCTTGTACTTTCCGTACTCGGGTTTAATCCCGATTTTATCGTATATTCAGCGCCACGTTTAACTCTTTCGTCCATCTTTCCTGAATTCATACTGTCCGTACTTGGGTTTATTCCCGATTTCGTGTCCTCATCTCGGGATTGTGTTCCCGGTTCACCGGTGTCCTGTACCGTTATATCAATCTCGGATTGATTGTAATTTGTCTGATTTCCAGTTAGGTCCGGGTTGGAGTCATTCGGTGTCAAAGTACTCTGATATCGTCTGGTTGTAATGTAGGTGACGATGGGAGGACGTATAGTTGTCCGTGACTCTTCACCGGGCTTGATGTACGACCAGACACCTGAAACAAGAAATTAAGGGTGGATGGATGGATATATTAGCTTTAATTTTTTGCAGTTTCATTTTCCACCAGAAGTTAATCAAAATCTTAGATATAAGAAACTTAAATCCGGGTTCAAGTCACGTGGCTCCTGTGGTTTTGACTTTAACCACGTCTTAAATCCTTTGTAAACCCCAATAATATCTATTTTGTGTATGGTGTAGTGTTCCTTTTTTTACTTACTTTTAATGGCAATATTTTAGTTTTAGATTTGGAAATGCCGCATAGGATCTTCTAAGATTTAGCTACCCTTTTGTCCTCCCAAGACTGAGAGCAACCCGAAAAATTTCACATTCTTTAACCTTTAACTTTTTTATAGGAATTTTTTAATCAAAACAAACTCCAATACTTACTTTCCCAAAAGCTAGCACCTTCAGTGTCCTGTCCATGGGGTGGAGGGGCCATTAGTTTCAGGGGCGGATAAGGCTCACTCACGTACGCATGGGGGTGAATGACTGGTGGGCCCGGACCGGGGGGTTTGGGCTCCCAGAAGAAAACATAGTAAGAGGAGAGGACCAAAGCCGCCATGGACACGCTAGAAGCGTAGGCAAATACCGTGACCAAACGAATCAAGTTTTCTTTAAACGCGGAATTTGCCTTTTCTTTCAAGGCGTCCTTTTCTTCTTCAGCCATAATGGGAGTTTCTCCTTATTTCTTGCGATTATTTTCCTTATTTCTCCTTTTTCAAAGTCCTGTTTACTTCTCTTACCCTAATAGTATACGAAGTATAGGTGTCTTCTATTGTATAGGGACCGAGGAAAGTATTGTTTTTGAGTGAGATTTTTCGAGGCTGGATTGTTTTTCTGTGAGATTTTTGGAGGCTGGATTGTTTTTATTAAGACGGAGAAGCGTAGTATTTAAATTTGACAAATTTTGACATTAACGTAAAGAGGACTTCGTTGATCAAAAAGAACAGTACGATACCTATTTTTGAAAATTTAAACTGCTTCTTTCCCGTTAAAAAATATTCACGCCTTCGTTCCTATTTTACTTTTCGTTTTTTTCCGGACGTTTTCAGTTCTAGAAGTTTCCTGTTCGAAAGCTTTGTATTTAGAAAGCTCACTGTTCTATTGACTTTACTTCAAATGTGGAACAAAAACTAACCCGTATTGCGAATTCGCGAACAAACAGAATTTCAAAACCTTACCCAATATTATGTTCTGTGACAAAGCTTTAGTACAGGGCCTTATTTACACGGTTGGTTTCTTTCCTCTGCCTTGACTAGGCCTTATTGTTTAATTACAAATTTTCATCAGTAAATTTTGGCCTCCTTTGTACTTATGTATGTATTTGGTCTTGTGGTTCGAAATACTAACTTCATTGTCATTCTTCTATTTTCTTCCTTTGGGGTCATATCCGTTACGGATGTAGCCGTTTGGGCCACAAGGGCCGGTCAGGGTCAAAAATAAAAATGGCTATAGGAAGGGCCATAAGCCTTTTTCTCTCTCTATAAGTTTACAAATTTTGAAAATTCCCATGTTTCTATCTCCCTTAACAAATATGTTATTTCATGTTTTATCGTCCCTGTTTTGAAAAGTTGTATAACCACAGCATTACTTTCTACGGCTTCGTCATAATTTTTCATAAGCTGCTTATCCTAGTATGTTTTATATTGGTTAGGGAAGGTCACCTAATTTAATATTTTCACTGTCTAACCCACCTACCTTATATCATTCTAGAACTCCACAAATTTGTACTTTGTCAGGTGGACTTGGCCCGTGAATTCAATACAAAGATTAAGTTGTTATCCACGTGTAACACCAATGCGCATTGACTCCAAATTAGCGTTTGTTTTACTAAAAGAAGTGCAAAAAAGGTTGGATCGTTCTTCGTAGAGGGGAGAATCTTCCAAATTTCAATAATTTATTGAACACCTTGTAATTGTAAACATTCATTTTCTGAAGAACTTTCAGTTTTAGACACTGAAATTGCTGATAGTACTAAAAACCCAACTTTCAGACCAAAGCCAAACTTCATCCAATAGGTTGAATAGATTCTGAGGGAAGTTCCGACCTAAATGTTCGGCAATGATGAAGAAGATGGTGTAGACATAGGAAGGTCCTGTGGAAAGTTCACCTCATGTTGCGTCAAATTGTTGCCTTCTTGGGGTTTGGAATTCTTGGCATTAGGCGTGGACATTTCTCGCTTGTATTTTCTCACTAATTCATCACCCGTTGTACTTGCACTGGAAAGACAGCAGTTGAAGTACCTGCTTACTTATTATTTGAGAAGGATTTTTTTTTCGACTTACATAATATATCACCCTTGAATAACTTTCCCGGTTAAAAGAGGAAGTATGTAATGACTAGAAGAGAGACATGGTTGGAAAACCCCGTTCCCTCTTGTGAGTTTCATCCGATTTTTTTTTTTTTTTTTTTTTTTTCCGATATTCCTGTAGAGATTGTTCCCACTTTACGCACGACTTAACAATCTTTGACAGACACTCAAAATGGTGTTTTTATGTTTGTCGTATATTATTTTTCTGTCGGGAGTCAAACCTGGACGTCCTGTAATGTTACCTACCTGACTCCACTCCCTTGCTCTGGTAATTTGGCGGCTCCACGTTTGGAATGATATTTGTCCATCAAGTCTGGCGGGGAGGTGTCGAAATATTTGCTGACATTTGGTTCCTTAGAGCGTGCATTCTTGACACCCGCTGTATTGGTTTGATCTCTGAACGAGAAAAATGGTACCAGTTAGGAGAGAGTGGGGGGAAAAGGGAAGAAATTGCAGTTAAAATTATGTAGTAGGACTAGTACCTTAGAGGTTATAGAGATACATATAATTATGTAGAGTGAACATTACTGACTGAGTGTCTACGCTTTCTATTGATGAAGTTAGTTCTCAGGACCAATATGCTCGCATGTCTTTGTTAAGTAAACTATGGTTTGACCTGGCAAGCAGACTAACCCTGCCCCTTATGACTGTAGTTATTAAGATAGGCACTTGACAAAATCTCATTGCTGAATTATAACTATGACGGATAACTGATAGGCCAGCCACTCACTATCAGGTATACCAGACAGTCGGACCTTTTCAGCTGTACCTGTCAGGTTTACCTAATAATGTGTGTGTAATCATCGGGCATCAGGTAAACCTGACAGGCGGACCTTTTCAGCCGTACCTGTCAGGTCTACCTGATAGTGATTGGCTGTCCATAGCACTCTCTCAATGCCTCACCTATTCTTCTGAGCCTTCTCTGAAAGCCGCGGACTCTCAGTGTCGGATGTGGAGGAGAAATATTTCTCTGCCCCACGTCCACTATTCATAACCACGACACTGTCTGGCGCATCTCCGCCTCCACTGATTTCTTTGGTGTATTGGTCCTTGATACGTTTCAAATTGTTCGCGATCAGAGTGGACCAAGTTTGGCCACCCTTCCTTTTCCTTGATGGCTGTTGGATTTTGCGAAGTTTCGTAGACAGGTAGCGCAGAGGTCGGTTGTAAGCGGGTTGTGTGGATTGACCTGTCTTTCCTTAGGTTGAAGAACATTTTATTATTAATAATTAGGTACCTAAACGGAACTTGGCCTAGCTGAATCCTGTGTACCTGGTTGTAGGTATACGTTTTTTATAGGAGCCGTTTTGTTATTCCCTTCTTGTAAATGTGTACTTGTATATTTGGAACCTAATATTGGACAGGGATTTTATATCGTTTGTAAGTAAGTCCTTATCCTATTTACTAAGCGAACTTACCTGAACTTGGACTTGTTGGTTGACTCAAATAATATTTCCGTTTGTTTCTAAACTTTTTGACAACTTTGTCCTTCAAATCCCTCAACGTCTCTG
This sequence comes from Diaphorina citri, assembly GCF_000475195.1. Lineage (NCBI taxonomy): Eukaryota > Metazoa > Arthropoda > Insecta > Hemiptera > Psyllidae > Diaphorina > Diaphorina citri. Next base: position 81,227 of record NW_007378413.1, on the reverse strand, counting down.
TTATGTTAACATCACTATCATGGTCTAAATCAGTTTGCTCTGGTGTCCTATATTCTGTTTCATTCTGATGTGGCGCACTCCTAGGAGTTTTTCCCTTCAGTATACTCTTCGTAAGGACATCATTCTTAGTATCAACCTTGTGTTGAGGTGTTGCAGTGTACAAGTTTTGTATTTGACTCCAAGGGTTGTTATTTTCGTAAATGGAATTTTCTTTTTCGTTAAAAGTCACTTCTTTCCTTTCAACAGGTTTTTCCGGCCTTGATTTTACCTGTGATTTATGTTCTTCCTTTTGGACACTCTCCATAGCTGTCTGTGGTTTCTTTTGATTACTCCCTGTCGAATTTAGTTGGTTTTGTATTTTTACTTCATTGCCACTTACATGCTCCGCTATCTCTTCATCAGCGCTCATGTTAATATTAGCAATGTCATTCAGTTGGCTTGATTTCTTATCGTTGGAGTACTGATTCAATGACACTACAAATTGTATAACCTACGAAAGGACGTACATCAATTAGATATTTTTGTCTCACAATCCTTTACTTTACATCTTGGATCAGTAGCATACTGCGCGAGTATGCGACCTTTTAGTTGATTTCATCATGACATCTAGGTATCTCTTCATAGAGTCAGATCTTACCTGCATGACAATCACAAAGCTTAAACCTTGCTTCAGCATCCTATGCAACCATATGACTGACTGGATCAGGATCCGACCACATCCATCTTTCCATCAGATCTTACCTGCATGACAATCACAAAGCTTAAACCTTGGATCAGCATCCTATGCAACCATATGACTGACTGGCACAGTTCATCACTAGTTTCTCGTCTCACAGGTGTATCGAACCTGCGACCTTCTCAGTCGTCAGTACGGCGGACGTGTGTTCCTTATCATCCTGAAAACCATGTGCCTGTTGACGAGTAGCATCACGCATATCATGTTCGTCCTGATGAATCACGATGCAAAGGACGACCCGTACCAATCGTCGCTGAGTCCAGTTCTTATCGTTCTGATATTGTATCTGTTGTTCGCTGCCTATTCTCTGGCCACAGTGTTGGTGTTGATTGTCACTGCTGTGAGCATGAAAGAGAAGGTAAGTGGGAGTTGTTATAGCAGGCTCGTATCCTGGATTTCAGCAAGAGAGGCCTAAGAATCCAAGCAGGGGCATATTAAGAGGGGGGTTGCTTCAAATCCAATATTTTAAGCATATAGAAAAAGATCAGCTGATTTTCATGTAGAATTCAAGAAGGTTTCGACTCAAACTGCTGTACTTTTATCTGAGAAATAGAAGAAAACTTTTGGGCACTTTCTACAAAATAAATCCAAACCCTAATCGATTTCGGGACGATAAGACCATAGCAGTTACAGTTCCCTCTGTCAAACCTCTTTAAAAAAAAAAAAAAAAAATCCAAACCCTAATATTTTCCATAATACCCTAAAGAGTCGGAGCAGCAGCTGAATGGAACGTCATCTTGGAGGTTCTTCTTCGAGGTTTGGTCTTTTGAGTCATCCTCATCACTGTGGAGTTTAGGTGAGGATTATAGGATACTAGAGTTGCACTTCCGCTTCGGTCATCTGCTGGTTTCGATACTAAAGAGTCGGAGCAGCAGCTGAATGGAACGTCATCTTGGAGGTTCTTCTTCGAGGTTTGGTCTTTTGAGTCATCCTCATCACTGTGAAGTTTAGGTGAGGATTATAGGATACTAGAGTTGCACTTCCGCTCCGGTCATCTGCTGGTTTCGATTCATACATACTTGAATATACGGCGTTCGTACAAAAGATAAGATTATAAAATCTTCCTCGAGCACACTTTTCAATGGAAAATTGGAAATTGAAAATATGAAAACTTTAAATCGCATTTAGCCCTTTTTGAAGAATTCCCTTCAAGCGTTTATTACTTTACTTTTGCCGCAGATTGAAAGAACTCCACTGCTGCTGTACAAGGTAGCTAAGAAGTATAGGCAAGATGAGGCAATACAACATCAGGTAAATATAATAATCTCCTATGTAATAATAGGATGATTTCTTCTAATTTCATTTTAATTTATGTGTTCTAATACTTCTAATTTTATTCTCCGTGTCCTTTTATTGTCCTCGCCCGATGTTTCTTAACCTCAGTGATTCGATGTGACTTGAACCTAATTTGTGTCTATAGGATAGTTCTCCGCAAATGTACTTGTACATATAACCATTATTTTTAATATCATTCCAGATAGAGCTCATGATTTACAACATTTGGACACACAAGATTGAGTTCACTACGTACGGTCTCCTAGATTTGGACTTCAAACTGATCCTTATGGTAAGTAGGCTAAATGTAGGGACTTATGATTTCATACCCATCTACTTAATCTATAGTACTCGTATCTATGGTTTGAATTTACTCAAAATCGAAGTTTTTTTTATTCCCATGGGAAGGGAAATGAAGAGGTCCGACTGAAATGTCCGATCAATTTTCTTTTTATTGTTTTGTGTTGACAGATTATATCGTCCGTTGCTACCTACGTGATTCTTTTGGTTCAACTTCAGCGCAGATCTTAGACAAAAAAAAAAGTTTGATAGACTTAGACAAAAAAAAAAAAAAAATGTTTGATAGAGGGAACTGAAGCAGCAAAGGTCTTATCGTCCCGGAATCAAAGAAAGGGGGACAGGATAGGAGAAAGCCAGCCGTTCCGAGTACAAACCCCATCTGTGATAAAGTTTGTCCTGTGCGGGAATTGAACCCGCGACCTAGCGCTCAGAAGACAAGACAAGATGCGCAAGTTTGATAGAGGGAACTGAAGCAGCAAAGGTCTTATCGTCCCGGAATCAAATAGTTTGTCCTGTGCGGGAATTGAACCCGCGACCTAGGGCTTAGAAGACAAGATGCGCGTGTTTGATAGAGGGAACTGAAGCAGCAAAGGTCTTATCGTCCCGGAATCAAATAGTTTGTCCTGTGCGGGAATTGAACCCGCGACCTAGCGCTTAGAAGACAAGATGCGCGTTTCCAAGCGAATTAGGCTAGCCTCTCAATACATTGCTTCCGAATTTGTTATCTCGACTCTCCCATGTACCTATAGTGTAGAGCAGATACAATTCCCGGAGGACCCAAAAAGTGGGCGTAAATAAATCACTGCTAGCAGTTGAGAAATATTGATCCTACTGGTTTTACTATGATAAGATTATGCTAAAGTACTGCTGTCGTTTGTAGCTAAGCTAGTTTGCCGTAAGCTATAAGAGTGTTTCTCTTGTTCGTGTGAGTTTTTTTTTTTTAAGAGGTTTTTAAATTTAGGAAAGAAGTTCAATTAAACATTCGCTGATTAGCTTTTGAATCAGCATGTATAAGTTTTTGGATAATCAAATATTAGCTAATAAGTTTTTGAATCAGCAAAGATTCGTCGATTAGTTTTTGAACCGCATCAAAGACCCAATGTTAGCTAGACCACTAAACTTGAAAATACCACAAAAGCAAGTGAAAATCGAAAGAACAAAGTAATACCATTTCATTGCTCTCACCTTGAAGGCCTAACGCGGGTAGATTTCCCAGTATACCACTGCACCCCGTACCAATCCTTATAGTTTCTACTGCCACAGCATTTGAGGTTCATTTGGATTTCATCTATGTACCAATCCGTATAGTTCCTACTGCCACAGCATTTGAGGTTCACTTGGATTTCGTCTAGAACCACTTTGGTGTGAATGTCACTAGAGTATCTCTCCATAGCTTGATGGAATTGGTTGTAGGGAAGATTGGGATTGGTTGGATCTTGGATGGTCTCCAGTAAAGCATAGGTGAGGAGAAGAGCAGCTAAAAGGAATTGGAAGAAGGAAATTTGATTGCTTCAACCACCAAAGAAACTTTTTAACATAATTAGGTATGAAAAAAAAAATGACCACATCCATCTTTCCATCAGATCTTACCTGCATGACAATCACAAAGCTTAAACCTTGGATCAGCAGCCTATGCAATTTTATTGCTGCCTCAGTCAACACTTGACCACACCCATCTTTCCATAGAGTCAGATCTTGTCCCGGTTTATAATTGAACAGGGGATGAGTGCTTTCAACGCCAAAGTGAATGCAAGGGAAAGCTAAAGAGTCTCCATAGCTGTCTGTGGTTTCTTTTGATTACTCCCTGTCGAATTTAGTTGGTTTTGTATTTTTACTTCATTGCCACTTACATGCTCCGTTATTTCATCATCGTTCATGTTAATATTAGCAATGATGTCATTCAGTCGGCTTGATTTCTTCTCGTTGGAGTACTGATTCAATGACACTACAAATTGTATAACCTACGAAAGGACGTATGTACATTAATTAGATACTTTTGTCTCACAATTACACTTTACATCTTGGATCAGTAGCATACTGCGCGAGTATGCGACCTTTAAGTTGACTTCATCATGACATCTAGGTATCTCTTCATAGAAACAGATCTTACCTGCATGACAATCACAAAGCTTAAAGCTTGGATCAGCATCCTATGCAATCATATGACTGACTGGATCAGCACCTGACCACACCCATCTTTCCAGAGTCAGATCTTACCTGCATGACAATGACAAAGCTTAAACCTTGGATCAGCATCCTATGCAACCATATGACTGACTGGATCAGCACCCGACCACATCCATCTTTCCATCAGATCTTACCTGCATGACAATCACAAAGCTTAAACCTTGGATCAGCAGCCTATGCAATTTTATTGCTGCCTCAGTCAACACTTGACCACACCCATCTTTCCATAGAGTCAGATCTTGTCCCGGTTTATAATTGAACAGGGGATGAGTGCTTTCAACGCCAAAGTGAATGCAAGGGAAAGCTAAAGAGTCGGAGCAGCAGCTGAATGGAACGTCATCTTGGAGGTTCTTCTTCGAGGTTTGGTCTTTTGAGTCATCCTCATCACTGTGAAGTTTAGGTGAGGATTATAGGATACTAGAGTTGCACTTCCGCTCCGGTCATCTGCTGGTTTCGATTCTGATTAAATTTAGGAAAGAAGTTCAATTAAACATTCGCTGATTAGCTTTTGAATCAGCATGTATAAGTTTTTGGATAATCAAATATTAGCTGACAAGTTTTTGAATCAGCAAAGATTCGTCGATTAGTTTTTGAACCGCATCAAGGACCCAATGAGCTAGACCACTAAACTTGAAAATACCACAAAAGCAAGTGAAAATCGAAAGAACAAAGTAATACCATTTCATTGCTCTTACCTTGAAGGCCTAACGCGGGTAGATTTCCCAGCATACCACTGCACCCCGTACCAATCCGTATAGTTCCTACTGCCACAACATTTGAGGTTCATTTGGATTTCGTCTAGAACCACTTTGGTGTGAATGTCACTAGAGTATCTCTCCATAGCTTGATGGAATTGGTTGTAGGGAAGATTGGGATTGGTTGGATCTTGGATGGTCTCCAGTAAAGCATAGGTGAGGAGAAGAGCAGCTAAAAGGAATAGGGAGAAGGAAATTTGATTGCTTCAACCACCAAAGAAACTTTTTAACATAATTAGGTATGAAAAAAAAATCCATTTCTCTGAAGATCAGGATTTTCATGAGACTGAATTCTCAAGATTGTAGACCAAAAATTCGCCTGCGGCATGACTCGCCCCAAATCGGCTTTATGGGATTGCGGCTCCCGAAGGTAAGGTTAGTGGCCACCCCTGGAATATAAGACAAGGAAATTACAAAAGGTCTCTTACCAGTCAGCACAATACAGATTCGAATCAGGAACACAAGTTTCCATCTCCATGCGTCGAAAAATAAACCGAGAAACGCAAGCACCGCTTCGGCGCCACTCAAGTAGGCCACAGTGTTTACCAGAATGGTACCCGTGAGGAAGTAAAGTAAAGAAATGTGAGTGCCTAACGCATGTTTGTACCAGAGGGCAGACAAAATAAGGCAGGTGTGGCAAATGAGAGATAAGAGGTTGATAAACACGGTCATTCGAGATATTTTCCTTTGCTGAAGAAAAGCTAGGCGAAAGTTGTAAAGTACAAATTGGGGGAAGTTATATTGGCAAATCTCGTTTGGCCAAATAGTCTTATGCTGGCCAAAATTAATTTGACAAAATTACTTAATTAGGGTTAGGGCCCAGAAGAATGAATATTTTGTTATTATTGTAAGAAGATGTCCCTAGGTACCTACTTAGTTACCAAAAACATGATTGTCTCCTTCTAACACTTCAGACTTACTACCTCCACCCCCTTTGGTAAGTAATAAAAGTATTTGCTTATCTGAGTTAACAGCGTTCACCTTGATTACCTGCCCACTCGGTTGAAACATATCAAAAGGAGTCCTCTTCAGGAGTTAAGGAAGTGTTCCTCAATACATTTAGTTTAGAAGTGTTCCTCAAGAGCTCTGGTAAGGAGAATACAATGTACTTATCACGTTCACTGCACATTAGAGGGTCCTTAATTTCTTTATTGAATAAAGTATTCAACCGACCTTTAGATAGGTTCAAGTGGTTATAAAAAGGTAGCTTGACCATACGTAATTCTGCCTCAGTGATGTGTCAAGATGATCACGCAGTCAGGAGGTCGTAGGTTCAATCCCAGACTTTCGTATCGCTCCATCTAAAAAATAAGTGCTACAGAGTAAAGGGGGAATTTATTTATTTATTATTATTATCATCATATTATTATTATTTATTATTATATTATTATTATTTATAATACATCATATTATTATTATTTATTATTATTCGCTCATTCAAACTAACATATCTCTACTTTTATCTCTTCATATGTAGATTTCACAGTTTCACACCCGTGTTTGTCAAACTCCTAAATGAAGTGTGTGGAAACATCTGAATTTCTCATTGACTCCAAATTAGCGTTTGTTTTACTAAAAGAAGTGCAAAAAAGGTTGGATCGTTCTTCGTAGAGGGGAGAATCTTCCAAATTTCAATAATTTATTGAACACCTTGTAATTGTAAACATTCATTTTCTGAAGAACTTTCAGTTTTAGACACTGAAATTGCTGATAGTACTAAAAACCTGAATTTCTCGCAATGTCATTACAACACATGTACGGTGTTATAATGGGACTGGAGCTCATCTTGTTCTTCATCTACTACCTGTGGGTTCATGTAGACTGGTCTGCAATCTATTCGTAAGTAATAAAACTAATCCCCTGGTTTACAATACCAATCCCGGTTCACACAGTGTTAGAACCGGACTTCATGACTTAATCTAATCTCGTACTTTTTTTAGGTTTGATAGGGGGAACTCTAAGAACGGAGGTCTTTACGGACACGATAGCCGAAAGCCAGCCGTTCTAAGAACAAACCTTATCTGTTTAGGATAACATTTGCCCCGGATGGAAATCAAACCCGCGATCTAGCACTTACGGGGCACAAGGTAGGTGTGCTATTCTCCAGGCTAACTTACCTGGCTACCCCATATTCATGACAATGTATTCTCCTGTTCTTAGGTGGATAATCGTGAGTCTACTAAACACATTGGCACATCGCATGCACAGTCTCATAACTTTTGAATACACCCTGTACATACACGTGCTCATGTCTATGTACTCTCAGATGAACCAGTATATTGAACAACTGGGATTCAGCCATGAAAATGATGAGGTGAGTTCAAACCTTGCCAATTTTACCCTGAAGTAGTGAGCCTAGTTAGCTTGTTTGGTACATTACATAACATACACGTGCTCATGTCTATGTACTCTCAGATGAACCAGTATATTGAACAACTGGGATTCAGCCATGAAAATGATGAGGTGAGTTCGAACCTTGCCAATTTTACCCTGAAGTAGCGTACACCCTGTACATACACGTGCTCATGTCTATGTACTCTCAGATGAACCAGTATATTGAACAACTGGGATTCAGCCATGAAAATGATGGGGTGAGTTCGAACCTTGCCAATTTTACCCTGAAGTAGCCTGTACATACACGTGCTCATGTCTATGTACTCTCAGATGAACCAGTATATTGAACAACTGGGATTCAGCCATGAAAATGATGAGGTGAGATCAAACCTTGCCAATTTTACCCTGAAGTAGCGAGCCTAGTCAGCTTGTTTGGTACATTACATTGAAATGGAGGTCTTTTCTGACGAAATTCCTGTGTGCAGAGTCCAGTATGTAGGACTATTGCTTGGTTGGTAACGCGTCTGTCTTGTAAGCGCTAGGCCGCGGGCTCGATTCCCGCCCGGGGTTTACATAGAAATGGAGGTCTTTTCTGACGAAATTCCTGTGTGCAGAGTCCAGTATGTAGGACTATTGCTTGGTTGGTAACGCGTCTGTTTTGTAAGTGCTAGGCCGCGGGCTCGATTCCCGCCCGGGGCGGAATTCATCCTGAACGGATAATGTTCGTTCTCGGAACGGCTTTCTTTCTCCTATCCTGTCTTCCTTCTCTCTTCGATTTCGGGACGATAAGACCTTGGCAGTTACACTTCCCTCTATCAAACTTCTTTTTTTCTTTCTTTTACAAAGGTCTCGTATATGTACCTATTTGATTGGTATTGTTGTTTCTCAGATTTTGATGACTGGTGGAGTTCAGTTCATTCAAGTTCAATCAGGGTCGGATAACAACCAAGATAACACAGAGCCACCGGAGACCATCATTGATAAGCTGCTTAAAGTCCAAGAGATTTACACCCAGGTAATTTTTATATGGCTTTATTTAACTCAGATCCCTGCTTGTACAATTATTGAATACAAACAAACAAATTCAATGCAAATGCAAAGTCGTCGAGTGGAAACTTAAATCTCACTTCATTTGGTCAACAAGATAATAATGTGCTATTTTAAGTTTTGACGTACTATACTCACTTTGCATTGATTTTGTCTGAATTTGTTCTACGATCACTTTTAATTACCTAGGTATATTGGGCTGAATTTTCTGTACAGTGTACAGCATATTAAGGAAATTGGCTCATTTAATTTTAAGCCTGATTTGCCCTTCGGGGGTCCCCGTAGAAGAATAACTCATCCTTTTGGGCTGTTTGCCCCTACAACTAAGTCTCGGAGTGGGCTTTTTGTGTATGGCCTTCGGGGGCTCTTTTTCCGAGTTTCACAGTTCATCTGAATTTCTCGCAATGTCATTACAACACATGTACGGTGTTATAATGGGACTGGAGCTCATCTTGTTCTTCATCTACTACCTGTGGGTCCATGTCGACTGGTCTGCAATCTATTCGTAAGTAATAAAACCCTGTCAGCTTAGAACAGTAATAGATAGAACAGCTTAAATAGTAATAATAATAACTGTTCCAACAGAGTATTAAAGACCCTGAGGAAGGTGAAGACGAAGAAGATGAAGGAGAAGTACCGAAAGCAAAACTAGCGGCTCAACTGATGTCACCTCCCATACGGAAACAATACATCTCCACACCTGATTATGTGCTGACAGTGTGCGATATTCTCATTGTGAGCTTCATAGCGTATAACTTTGGATTCCTTATGTATTTGATTCTACATCGTTAACTAATCTCAGTGGGGCAATGGTCAGCACTTTGTGGACTTTGAATCTGGAGGTTGGTGGTTCGAGTTCAAGTCAAGTCATAAAATTTAGCGTAGTATATTGAGCGCGGAACGTCATTTATGCTTAACACAATTGAAATTCCTTTTTTTTACATCGTTAATGACATGTATTTGATTCTACATCGTTAACTAATCTCAGTGGGGCAATGGTCAGCACTTTGTGGACTTTGAATCTGGAGGTTGGTGGTTCGAGTCCAAGTCAAGTCATAAAATTCAGCGTAGTATATTGAGCGCGGAACGTCATTTATGCTTAACACAATTGAAATTCCTTTTTTTTTACATCGTTAATGACGCATGGTAAAATGAACATAGACCTGTATCACCTGTATGGTTAGGTGGTAGAGAACGACTTCGGGCGTTAACCTCGCCTAGTAGTTCGTAGATTCGTATAAGCTAAACTTGACCTTTAAGGCTGTTTGTCCACAGTCGCCAAGTGGTTACCCCACTCAAGAGTCTATTATTATTATGGCCAGGACCACACTTTTTTTTTCTCAATAGGTTTGATAGAGGGAACTGTAACAACGGAGGTCTTATCGTTCCGAAATCGAAGAGGAGGACAGAGTGTGCGATATTCTCATTGTGAGCTTCATAGCGTATAACTTTGGATTCCTTATGTATTTGATTCTACATCGTTAACTAATCTCAGTGGTGCAATGGTCAGCACTTTGGGAATATGCAGGAGAAAGCCAGCCGTTCCGAGAACAAACCTTATCTCTTTAGGATTACAACTCTGACCGTTTATTCAGAACGTCACCCATTCAGATAACAACCGCGCACAAAATACCTGATTATCATAGGTACAAAATGGACTTACAATAAAATAGGACAAATAACATATAATTGGATATTCAATCGGTAGGTGGTACAAATTTATTAAAAAATAAAAATAATTAAGGAGATAAATAACATGCAGAGATTTTCATGTCATCTAATAAAATATTGCGAGTCCTCTTTGTCTGCTTGATTACTTTACTTATCCTAATAATTTACAAAGTACTTCGTAAAGTACTCGTATATTTTAGTAGTACACAAAGTACTTACTTAGTTGTGAATTACTAAAAATCGGACCGAAAATTGATAGAGGGAACTGTAACTACTAAGGTCTTATCGTCCCGAAAGCGAAGTGAGAGGGAAGACAGGATAGGAGAAAGCCAGCCGTTCCGAGAAAGAAGCCCTTGTTTAATGGCAATGTGGTGGTGCTACATTTCAAGGTAATTAGGCTGACGAACTTATTATCTCATTTTTGGGCTCGGTCGGGGGGAAAAAAATCCTCTCATGATCATTATTCTAACTGAATTTATTCCAGGTTTCCTCCTGTTCAACTTCATATCCCTATGGATAAGGCATGATAATCTCATGAAGCTAGTGTTGCCTGTAGTCTCATTCTTCGGATCCTGTTATCAGATTACCACTATACGGAAACAGATGACTCAGGTTTACACCAATGTGGATCTCTTTGAGCTAGTGGGAGAGAAACCATTGTATATTGGTAAGAGTCGTGATTAAGAAAGCAACTTCCATGGTCGAGTGTGTATCACACCTTTTTTTTTAAGAGGTTTGATAGAGGGAACTGTAACTACTAAGGTCTTATCGTCCCGAAAGCGAAGTGAGAGGGAAGACAGGATAGGAGAAAGCCAGCCGTTCCGAGAACGAACATTATCCCATCAGGATAAAATCCGCCCCGGGCGGGAATCGAACCCGCGGCCTAACGCTTACAAGGCAGACGCGCTACCACTCAAGCTAACCAGGCGGCTGGCGATCCTGACAGAGTCGAAGTATACTCGGCTCTATGCTTAGAATACATCATGTGCATTCAGTCTTGTGAGGACAATTGAGTAGTGATCAGGGGATTATTATTATTTTTTTTTTCTCTTCTTAGTCTAATTTGCTTATTTATAGTTTTGGCGGTTTCTTTTCGAATAGAATAGAATATACCTTATTTATCCTGCTGGGATAGGACTGAAAAGTCCCTTTACCCCCCAGTCTAACCAAGGTCTCATATATTTTGACATATTATGGGGAACACATAGCTGTAAATAAAGCTGTAAATAAAATCAAACTTGCCAAGCTGGTCGCCAACATCCGCAACGGATAAGGCACTACAAGAAGATGGGGAACACTTTTTCTCTTTATCAGAACTAACATTGTCTATATTTTATATTATTATTTGTTCTTTTTTTTTCATAGGATGACTAAGTATTTATACGATTGTAAACTATTCCTCAAAAATATACTGTAAATATTCATTCTATATTCATTCTAACACATATTACAATTAAAGTAGGTGAACACCCTGATTAATCAGATAAAAAATAAATATCAGGTATTTCTATGTATCACAAGATTTCCATTATTTTTCCATTTTCAGTGCTCCTCTATCGGAACATTATCCTTCTGTCCTTGTTGGTTCTATTGGAGAACTTCATGGCCTCTCTGTTGCGTATGAATAGGAAACTTTTGGTGTCAGTATTGATGGAGGTTTCAATCGACGTCGATGGACGGGGTCGACTATGTTTGGACACACCTTTAGGTTTGATATCGGAGCGACTGGCTTTCTCTTGCCCTTTCCTCCTCTTTTCGATTCCGGAACTATAAGACCTCCGCTGTTAAAGTTCCCTCTATCAAACTGATGGATAAAAAGTCTAATTTCAATGTCTTCTTTACTCATTCCAGCAATTTGAAACTTACTTTCACGTTGTACAAGAAATGACCGGGACGACGGGCGGAAATCGAACCCGCGGCCTAGCGCTTACAAGGCCGACGCACTACCAACCAAGCTAACTAGGCTGGCTGGTGTGAGTTTGTAACTGATGGATAGAAAGTCTAATTTCAATGTCTTCTTTACTAATTCCAGCAATTTGAAACTTACTTTCACGTTGTACAAGAAATGACCGGGACGGTTCAAAGTACTGATGAGGAGACCTACGTAGAATTCAATATTGTATTCCGAAGGCACTCTAGTATGCATATCATCATGCTGCATGTGCCAGTCTTAGGTAAGTAGAATAGAATATACTCCGAAGGCACTCTAGTATGCATATCATCATGCTGCATGTGCCAGTCTTAGGTAAGTAGAATAGAATATACCTACCCCCTGTTTATACGGCAAGAATGAGATTGAAAAGCCCCTTTACTCCCGCACTCTGCACCCCATTTTAATAACAAATCCACAGTAGGCCCCCTTATAGGTCATTTTAAAGCACTTCCGTTTTTTCTTTGAAAATGTCATATTGATGGAGTATTCACCAGCTTTTGCTAATGCCCGAGCTCCAGTTACCACAGGGGTAAGTACTAATCTGCTATTTATTTTATGTTTCTCTAACCGCTAGGTCGCGAGTTCGATTCCCACCCGGGTATGGGTTGGGAGTGCAGTTTTCAGAGGACATAATTTCTAGTAGACTTAACGTTCGTTCTCGGAACGGCTGGCTTTCTCCTATCCTATCTCCGTTTTTTCTTTGAAAATGTCAAAGAGATAGACAAAATTCGAGTAGGAATTTGATAGAAGGAACTGTACCAACGAAGGTCATATCGTTCAGAAATCAAAAAGAAGACAGGATAGGAGAAAGCCAGCCGTTCCGAGAAAGAAGCTCTTGTTTAATGGCAATGTGGTGCTGCTACATTTGAAGTTAATTAGGCTGACGAACTTATTATCTCATTTTTGGGCTCGGTCGGAGGGAAAAAAATCCTCTCATGATCATTATTCTGACTGAATTTACCGCCCGGGGCGGATTTTATCCTGAACGGATAATGTTCGTTCTCGGAACGGCTGGCTTTCTCCTATCCTGTCCTCCTTCTCTCGTTTTCGGGACGATAAGACCTCGGTTGTTACGTTCCCTCAATAGAACCTCTTAAAAAAAAAAAAGAGCTTAGTCCCCTTTCTTTAGATTTTCCATTTTGAACTGTTGTGTTTGATAGATACTCGTATAGTGCAAGTAATGCTTTATTTAGACTGTCAGCTTAGAACAGTAATAGATAGAACAGCTTAAATAGTAATAATAATAACTGTTCCAACAGAGTATTAAAGACCCTGAGGAAGGCGAAGACGAAGAAGATGAAGGAGAAGTACCGAAAGCAAAACTAGCGGCTCAACTGATGTCACCTCCTGTACGGAAACAATATATCTCCACACCCAAAAATGTCCAAGAGATAGACAAAATTCGAGTAGGAATTTGATAGAAGGGACTGTACCAACGAAGGTCATATCGTCCAGAAATCAAAAAGAAGACAGGATAGGAGAAAGCCAGCCGTTCCGAGAAAGAAGCCCTTGTTTAATGGCAATGTGGTGGTGCTACATTTCAAGGTAATTAGGCTGACGAACTTATTATCTCATTTTTGGGCTCGGTCGGGGGGAAAAAAATCCTCTCATGATCATTATTCTAACTGAATTTATTCCAGGTTTCCTCCTGTTCAACTTCATATCCCTATGGATAAGGCATGATAATCTCATGAAGCTAGTGTTGCCTGTAGTCTCATTCTTCGGATCCTGTTATCAGATTACCACTATACGGAAACAGATGACTCAGGTTTACACCAATGTGGATCTCTTTGAGCTAGTGGGAGAGAAACCATTGTATATTGGTAAGAGTCGTGATTAAGAAAGCAACTTCCATGGTCGAGTGTGTATCACACCTTTTTTTTTAAGAGGTTTGATAGAGGGAACTGTAACTACTAAGGTCTTATCGTCCCGAAAGCGAAGTGAGAGGGAAGCTCGGCTGGGATCGAACCCACGCCCTCCTGTTTACCAGGCGAGCGTCTTGACCACTACGCTACCGAGGCAGGACATTTTAAAGCACTTCCGTTTTTTCTTTGAAAATGTCCAAGAGATAGACAAAATTCGAGTAGGAATTTGATAGAAGGGACTGTACCAACGAAGGTCATATCGTCCAGAAATCAAAAAGAAGACAGGATAGGAGAAAGCCAGCCGTTCCGAGAAAGAAGCCCTTGTTTAATGGCAATGTGGTGGTGCTACATTTCAAGGTAATTAGGCTGACGAACTTATTATCTCATTTTTGGGCTCGGTCGGCTTCTTACCTCATGAGGGTCGAGTTAATGTACTCTTTAGGAACACTTTGAAGAATATGTTTGAATAAATTAATCATCCTTTTCACCTTACCATTTTCTGAGACGTCAATAAACTCTTGACGTTCACGCTCCCCCCGGCACGCTTGATATTCGAATTTTTAATCAGCTAATTGCCTCCTTATAAATTGACAGATACCATCTGGTGTTTTAGTCGAGTTAATGTACTCTTTAGGAACACTTTGAAGAATATGTTTGAATAAATTAATCATCCTTTTCACCTTACCATTTTCTGAGACGTGAATAAACTCTTGACGTTCACGCTCCCCCCGGCACGCTTGATATTCGAATTTTCAATCAGCTAATTGCCTCCTTATAAATTGACAGATACCATCTGGTGTTTTGGCATCAGTGTGGTAATGGCTGAACAGGCCTGTCCAGTCCAAACGAAGAATTCTACCACCTACAAGCTTCACGCGTGTCTCTTGCAAGGCTACGATGCTACGGTTAGACCTCAGAACAAAACCATCTCCCTGTGGTTTGAACTGAGATATCTGAGTATGGTAAGTAGATAGATGTTGACTGCTTAGGAGATATCTGGGACGTATGGTCATATCTGGACGCTTTGGAGTCAGGGGACCCTAAATCAGATATTTCCACCTATTTTTCGATTTTGAAAATTTAGACCGATTCAAACAGGTACTTGAAAAAGAAGAAGAAAGAAATCTCCGTGTCCCTCTTCAGATTCTCATTTATGTGTTGGGTCCAAACAAGTATGAGCTACTTAGTTATAGGTCCTCTTTACATAATTATAGTTTAATCAGTGTAATAGGAAGTAATACCTACTCGTATTCTTGTCTTTTTCAGAATAACGATAAAATAGCCATGCATGGTGTCCTGACTGCGGTGAGTTATATTTTTTTATACCCGTAAATTGAATAAATAAATGAATAAAAAATAAGTACCTACTTTAATTAATTCCATATCACTATTGCAGTACTAATTTACCTACCTCATAAAAATTTGTACTCATCCTCTTGAGGATAATTGAATAGCTACTTTGAGCGAGTAGCGACCAGTGGCGGCATTACCAATGTAAAATACTGCTACGATTAGGTAAATGAGAATTAATAGTAAAAGGAGGCACTTAGTAATGCTGTGATACCCACTAAAGTTTTGAAAAAGCTCTCTGATTTACCAATTTTGGTAAATGAGAATTAATAGTAAAAGGAGGCACTTAGTAATGCTGTGATACCCACTAAAGTTTTGAAAAAGCTCTCTGATTTACCAATTCATGATCTGGTTTGATTTTTTTCTAGTATTGGCATGACGACAGATTAATCTATGACTCCGACCTGTACGATGGCATTGTATCTGTTACTTTACCCTCTGATAGTGTTTGGACCCCGCCCATGATTGTTAAAAAAGAGTAAGTAATCATTGGCATGACGACAGATTAATCTATGACTCCGACCTGTACGATGGCATTGTATCTGTTACTTTACCCTCTGATAGTGTTTGGACCCCTCCCATGATTGTTAAAAAAGAGTAAGTATAAAAACTAATAACACCAAGAACTAATAATACACGGTTAGCCTAGTGGTAACGTGCTTGCTTGCCAAGTAAAATAGAATAGAATATGCCAGCCTAGTTGAGCCTAGTGGTAACGTGCTTGCTTGCCAAGTAAAATAGAATAGAATATGCCAGCCTAGTTGGCTTGGTTGGTAGTGCGTCTGCCTTGTTAGCGCTAGGCCGCGGGTTTGATACCCGCCCGGGACGGATTTTATCCTGATGGGACAATGTTCGTTCTCGGAAAGGATGGCTTTCTCCTATCCTGTCTTCCTTCTCTCTTCGATTTCAAGACGATAAAAACTTAGCAGTGGAGAGTCCAAATAGTAATGTAATTCCCGCCCGGGGCGGATTTTATCCTGATGGGATAATGTTCGTTCTCGGAACGGATGGCTTTCTCCTATCCTGTCTTCCTTCTCTCTTCGATTTCAATACAATAAGACCATAGCAGTGGAGAGTCCAAACAGTAATGGACCGGATGCTCCAAAAATTTCGGAGTCTTTTAAACTTGGTTTAAATGTAAACTCAGGTTTAAACTGAGACTTGGTTTAAATGTAAACTCAGGTTTAAACTGAGACTTGGTTTAAGTTTAAACTCAGGTTTAAACTGAGACTTGGTTTAAATGTAAACTCAGATTTAAACTGAGACTTGGTTTCAGGTTTAAACTGAGACTTGGTTTAAGTTTAAACTCAGGTTTAAACTGAGACTTGGTTTAAGTTTAAACTCAGATTTAAACTGAGACTTGGTTTAAATGTAAACTCAGGTTTAAACTGAGACTTGGTTTAAGTTTAAACTCAGGTTTAAACTGAGACTTGGTTTAAATGTAAACTCAGATTTAAACTGAGACTTGGCTTAAGTTTAAACTCAGATATTAATCTATTATTTACTCATTGTGTTTTCAGAACCACCTTCTTGTTCCAATCGTCTTACACTGAAGTGATCGAGTCTTCGAATCCAGCCACAGACGTAGTGTATGTCAATAGTTTGGGCGCATTAGATTTATTCGACATGGTCAAACTGTATGGGAAATGCCATGACCCGGACTTTTCCCTCTACCCGTTTGATCAACATAACTGTTCTGCCTACATTAGTCTCCCAGACCGCAGTCTTGACTATACCATTGAGGTGTATACTACGTCTATGGTGAACGGGTACACCAAGTAAGTATTGTTTCTGTGTCGTAGCATGTCCATCTCGTCAGGTGGTCTGTGTCGTAGCATGTGTTGCCTGTAGTCTCATTCTTCGGATCCTGTTATCAGATTACCACTATACGGAAACAGATGACTCAGGTTTACACCAATGTGGATCTGTTTGAGCTAGTGGGAGAGAAACCATTGTATATTGGTAAGAGTCGTGGTTAAGAAAGCAACTTCCATGGTCGAGTGTGTATCACACTTTTTTTTTTTGACTGAGCGATGATAATAATAATAATAATAATAATAATAATAATAATAATAATAATAATAATAATAATAAAATCAGATTACTTATCCAAGAGTTAACCTAAACCGAGTTTAAATTCACTTTGTGGCCCCGGCCATTACTAATTTATTATTACTCTGGGGACCCCAAGTTTAGATCCACTTGTCTTGTGTCAGTGCCAAATAAACTGGCTTTCTATCTTGGTTAAGATTTGACCATTCTCATCCTAGGCCCAAAGTCCTCGTTGGTCATGCTCCGAGGTAGGCCCCTCCAGAGGCACACATATTTCGCCCCCAATTTAAGCGGCCTTTACAGTTTTTTCGCCCCCAGTTTTAGCGGCCCGCCTGATTGCTTGGCGGCTCTTTTCGCCTCCAATTCTTTCTGTCGGGCCATTTTCTTCTCTTCTCGCCTCTTCCTTGACTCTTCCATTTTGATGGAGGGTTCTGTCTCTTCTATAGGACTCCATTCCGTGTCTTCCCAACCACCTGCGGGGGAGAAGATAGAGGTTAGGTGGTAGAGAATATGTTATATAATGAATTTACATTGCTCTGCTATTTTGGAAACATGGCAACAAACATTGGCCCAAAGACCAATGAAATGGGAGTTCAAGTTAGTGAACTTTGAATTAACAATTTTTCAGTCTTGATTGCTTGAAGCTCGGAAGGTAGCGCGTCTGCCTTGTGAGCGATACGTCGCGGGTTCGATTTCCGCCCGGGACGAACTTTATCCTGAACAGATATTCGTTCTAGGAACGGCTGTATTTCTCCTATCCGATTCTCCTTCTCTCTTCGATTTTGGGACGATTAGACCCCTGTAGTTACAGTTTCCTCTATCCAACAGCTTGGAAAAAAAAAGTGAACACTGGTAGGTACTAGGTACCTACCGTACATTACTCCGGGGACACACATTGAGTTTAAACCCCGTTTAACTTTTAATCTCGGTTCAAGAAATCTCATTGCCTAAAATTTTTGAAACTTTTAAAAATCGACCAATCAAATTACTTAACTTAAATGGAATTTATTAAACTCACTGTCTGGACCCGGCTATAAGAGGTTTTCCCCCCGTCCCTCACTTACCCGTACTATTAACATCAGAGGAAGGAGACGTGAGTCCGTTCTCCTGTAGTGACATGGCACTGAGTGAATTGCTCATCGCCCACGACTGGGAGGGTTGCAGTGGCGGAGGCATAGACGGGGAAGGG
Organism: Diaphorina citri; assembly: GCF_000475195.1. NCBI lineage: Eukaryota > Metazoa > Arthropoda > Insecta > Hemiptera > Psyllidae > Diaphorina > Diaphorina citri. Next base: position 62,533 of record NW_007378413.1, on the reverse strand, counting down.
GTATCTTCTAGGGACCGCCAGTCATCCAGATCCCAACCATCACCCCCATCCGAACCTCCTTGCCGCTCCGTGGTTTGAGAGGAGGTGGGATCCAGCACACCCACCTTGGTGGTGTCGTTGGAACTCGACTGAGAAGGAGAGAGGTAGAAACACTATTAGTTTGAAGTACATTACATTGAAATGGGGGTCTTTTCTGACGAAATTCCTGTGTGCGGAGTCCAGTATGTAGGACTATTGCACCCCTAGTTTTAAGTAAGTATTAGTTATTTGAAACAAATTTAGCCGTGTTATTGTTCATTTGAAATTTATCATATGACGTCATTTTTTTTCAATGAGGGTTTAAAGCTTTAAAGTCACTGTAGAATTGCCAAAAGGTGTTTAGTGACGAGGGTTTTATCCACCCTTTGGCTACAAGCCACCTGCATCCAGAATACTAACCACGCGTAAAGTTACACTGAAGTGAATGTTGTTTTCAACAGTACGCTCCCGGGCGTAACTTTGTATTATTCTCACCTCGAGGTCGCGGGTTCGATTCCCCCCCGGAGCGGGTTTTACCCTGAATGTATAAGGTTCGCGGAACGGCTGGCTTTCTCCTATCCTTCTTCCTTCGCTTTCGGGACGATATCACCTTAGCAGTTCCCCCTCTCAAACCTCTTAAAAGAAAAAATCTCACCTCCATATCTCCCCAAGTCTCCGACTCCCACGGCGTTTCATCATAGTCCGACATACTCTCTCCTTTACTCGCACTGCCTCCCTCTCCCTCATGCTCTAGGCTGGAGGCCAAAGAAGCCACACTAGAGGCCGTGGTAGTCGTTGACATAGAAGAGGCCGAACTAGCTTCCAGTGACGCTGGCTTGGATAGGAATCGGCCGGAGGGCCGAGTGGGGCCCCGGGAGGTCTTGAGAGTTTCGGACTGGGAGCGGTAGAACTTGGAGGTGACGGCCGTAACAGCCCAGTCTGCCCAGGTGGCCGCTGCGTTAGATAGGGAGGGGGTGGCCGTGTGAACATCCGCCTCTGTGGATTGCAATACAAGGAGAGGTTTACTTGGAGTGGTAACATAAGACGGCCTGTCACGCTAATAACTAATTTGGACTTTTTTCGCCGAAGTTGAAAAAAAAAAAAACTCCCTTTCTTAAGCCCAAAGAAAAAAAATAATTATGCTAGGTGTACGTAATTTATGTTCCTCTGCTCTGTTCTACGAACAACTTCGCACTTTTTTTTTCCATTTTTTGGACAAAGAGAGGTCCTTTGTGGAACACCTATCACGACGTCCATTTTTTCATACAAAAAAAGTCTACCTACAGGCTAAAGTTTAGGGTACAGGGGTCCCAAAGGTAGTTAAGCTCCACGAATCATTGTAATGTGCTACTTACCCATGGATTCTCTTAGACTAGGATTTTCCGAGACCTGTTCGAGTTTTCCGAGGAAACCTTTGATAGTTTTGAACGCAGAATCTCGGACGGACTTTTCTGGATCTGTGGAAAGTTGGCACAGGGCGGGTAAAATCCTCTGTGCCACCTCGGAGAGAAGGAAATACTGCTGGGTAGCAGCCAGGGCAAGTACACCTGGAAATGAGGGTAGACAACAAAAGAGATTGAGTACATAATATAACAAGACAGTAAGTCAGTTAAAATGGAAAGCTCATCCCGTAGTATGCAGGGCAAGCACACCTAGAAATGAGAGTAGAAAACAAATAAGATTGAATAGAAAAACAAGACAGTCAGTCAGTTCAAATGAAAAGCTCATCTCGTAGTGTGCCCCTCATCAGATGGCCGAGAAAGGACACAATACACCCCAATTGGGTGCAATATTTGCAGTCGAAATTTCTATAAGTGCAAGTTTTTGTTTATGGTGGGCATCGTACCCTGGACCTTCTGAATGGCAAGCAAGCGCGTTACCACTGGGTTGACTGTGTCTCTGGGTTAATTTCAAGATGAACCCTTGGTCCCCAGCCTTAGTAAGCAAACGGGTTATTTCCTTAAGAGCGTACTTACTTAATATATTAGGATAACTGCGATAACTACTCACTGTGGTGTTGGTAAGTATAAAAAAAAAAAAAAAAATCACCGCCGTTTTTATTTCGTAGCAATGAAACAACTGCTACATTAGAGACGCATGTGGTCTGTGTCGTAGCATGCCCATCCCATGTCGTAGCAAGTAAAAGAAACTTACCTGCATTTCTAGCGGGTGGGAACGGATCCCGCATCGCGCGGGAAAACGCAGAGATGAGCACTTTCTGTCGAATCTGCGGGTGCAGATGATGTGCTATCTTGCCCACGCACACTGTAGTATTCGTTCGAATCCCCCCCTGGTCATCTTTCGCCTGGAGACGGGCAAAGTGTCGCAGGGTTTCAACGTTGAGATTGTTGTAGTTGAGTTTGGGAGCGAGGTGAATGATGGACTTGACGGTTTGCTCTCGAATGGTAGGGTTGGTGTCGAGAAACCCGAGTGCTACCTGTTGGAATATCTGCTCGTTCACGATAGCATCGGGGACGTGACCTGGAAGTGAGAATAGACTTTACTGAGATAGTTATCACTCTGAACAAGAAGAATTCTAGTTTTTCAGTATATGACGTGCTACCTGTTGGAATATCTGCTCGTTCACGATAGCATCGGGGACGTGACCTGGAAGTGAGAATAGACTTTACTGAGATAGTTATCACTCTGAACAAGAAGAATTCTAGTTTTTCAGTATATGACATAACTTTATAAAGCTAATTTTTAAAAAAAATCTTTTCGGATTATTTATTATTTTTGACGATCTTTACGAAAAAAATACATTTGGACAGTTATATTTTTCATGAGAATCATCAATTGGCAATGACAGAGGGAGGAAGCAATAATATTAGGCCAGATATCCGCACCCAATTTTTGTAAGTGTTCTTCTAAGTATGACTTCTTTATCTAGTATAGTTAATCATTGATAGTACTGAAAAAGACCAGTATCCTACTCACCAATGAAATGTTCAAGCTGTAGCAACAGTCTACTCCTTGTCGCTCGATCATTGGATCCGAACAGTTTCACTACACACGGTACTATTTTGGCCTGGTAATCTTCATGCTCCAACATCTGACCTATCTTGAACAGGGGACTGAGCACACTTGCCCCCGCCTCGCCATATTCAAACGCGTTGATAAGCTGCGGTAAAACTTTATGACAGCTAATCAGCTTGGGGAACTTATCTATCGCGCTTGCCAGTCCATTGAAGAATTTATTCTTGTCAATCTTATCTTTCATTTGGATTTCTTCTAGGAAGAGGAGTGCGTCTATGAGATCGTTTTTGAAGTAGCCTCCAGGTTTTCGGTTCCTCATGATAAAATCGGCCGGGTTAGGTCGCTGGTTTGGCCGCTCTGAGATGAGTTCCAAATAGACACGTTTCAAATTCTCGGGAATGTTGTCAATGTTGGAGAGAGATTTCCTGTTGGTAGATTGGAGGGGGCCATTGAACACTTCCCAAATGAGAATACCTGATGGAAGGAGAAACAAAAATGGATTAATTGGTCAGTTTTTGAAGAAAAAATCTTGGAACTTTTTAATGTCCATTTTGTCCATTGGACCCAGAGCTACCAATTAGTTTAGATTTTAGTTTGATTATCCTAAGTAGGTAGGTATACCTACCAATTCTAATGTCTCTCTAATTTTGAGTCATTGACTTTGTATGTAGGCTTACTTATATTTTCATGACCACACAAAGTTTCTATATAAATGGTTGTACAATGTCTGAATAAGATTACAGTATACCTTACCTAATCCATACATGTCAGTCGAGCATTTGGTGACGTGAGATAAGCTGTTTTCTGGAATCTGATATGTGCTCTGATCTTCATAACGAGAATACCGTTTCATTGGTATACAGGATGCCTCACTGATCTTCTCCATATATTCTAGACCACCCAGTTTCCACTCTCCACAACTGTTGATAAATATAGATGTGTGATTCACATGATTGTGCCGCAGGTCTGCATCATTGATAAGAAAGCTGAGGGCTCTCTGAAATATAATAAAATATAGAGATAAATGTTTATGCAATTTCTTTTTACCTTCATTTGCTTTATTAGGTATAATCTCATGTTCCTGCTAAATAAAACCTTCTAGTATTTACTTACAGCTACTTTGACATTCAACTATTGGAAATTATTTGACTTGCCATTTTTTTCCCCAAGTTATCATGTTGGTACTTGGGTCAGATACCTATTTTGATGTTGGCTTACCGTAATTTGAAAGATTCCCCATGATATGTAGATTTGTTTCTTCTCATTGTTTTCTTTCAATGTGTTGTCTAGATGATAAAATATGGGTTCTACATATTCTACAGCTAAATACACCAGACTTTTACTAGGAGACTGGAACAAATAGACATCGGAGATCACAAGTTAGTATTAGGGAAGTAGGAAAATGGACTGATAAGGAGAGAGGTTAAAATGTAGTGAAATTAACTTTCCCTCAAACAAAGTATTTGAAAAAAATCAAAGAGGACTTAAAATGAGAGATCCAAATACCCCACATACATAAGCCTCCATATGGGGTTTTTTGATATAACCCATGTTGTAACACTGATTTCATTGTACCTATTCAGTTTATCAAAGGGAAAATGTTTGTTTGTTTGTTCGTTTGGCAAAGGGAAAATGGAACCATAAGAAGTAGAAACTCAAGTACATATTTCAACTCCAACAAAATCTCATTTAAATATTTTGTCCAAAATGCCATTCTTTTTGTCAATAACTATGAACTTTTGATTTCAAATTCAATCAAAATAGATGGAACTTTAGTTAGGTACCTATTTTTTTTTTTAAACAAGAGAGCTTACCTCTACACTATCTAAGAATGTCAATATGCTGGGATGTCTTAGTGTCTTTAGTTTCTTAACATATGATAATGCAGGTTCATAAGTATCAGCACTGTCATTCAAGAAGATTGTCACCTTTTCATTGGAACCCTGAAAAACAAAAAATAAAATTAGGAAGGTACTTAAGTACCTACTTATGGCCAGCTATTCACTATCAGGTAAAACTGACAGGTACACCTGATCAGGTCTGCATGTCAGATCTACCTGATACCTGAGCACACACACTATCAAGTAGACCTGACAGGTACACCTGATAGTGAGTGGCTGGTTCGTTTGGCAAAGGGAAAATGGAACCATAAGAAGTAGAAACTCAAGTACATATTTCAACTCCAACAAAATCTCATTTAAATATTTTGTCAAAATGCCATTCTTTTTGTCAATAACTATGAACTTTTGATTTCAAATTCAATCAAAATAGATGGAACTTTAGTTAGGTACCTATTCTTTTTAACAAGAGAGCTTACTTACCTCTACACTATCTAAGAATGTCAATATGCTGGGATGTCTTAGTGTCTTTAGTTTCTTAACATATGATAATGCAGGTTCATAAAGATGAGTTCCAAATAGACACGTTTCAAATTCTCGGGAATGTTGTCAATGTTGGAGAGAGATTTCCTGTTGGTAGATTGGAGGGGGCCATTGAACACTTCCCAAATGAGAATACCTGATGGAAGGAGAAACAAAAATGGATTAATTGGTCAGTTTTTGAAGAAAAAATCTTGGAACTTTTTAATGTCCATTTTGTCCATTGGACCCAGAGCTACCAATTAGTTTAGATTTTAGTTTGATTATCCTAAGTAGGTAGGTATACCTACCAATTCTAATGTCTCTCTAATTTTGAGTCATTGACTTTGTATGTAGGCTTACTTATATTTTCATGACCACACAAAGTTTCTAAATAATGGTTGTACAATGTGAGAATACCTGATGGAAGGAGAAACAAAAATGCATTAATTGGTCAGTTTTTGAAAAAAAAACTTGGAACTTTTTAATGTCCATTGGACCCAGAGCTACCAATTTGTTTAGATTTTAGTTTGACTGTCCTAAGTAGGTAGGTATACCTACCAATTCCAATGTCTCTCTAATTTTGAGTCATTGACTTTGTATGTAGGCTTACTTATATTTTCATGACCACACAAAGTTTCTATATAAATGGTTGTACAATATCTGAATAAGACTACAGTATACCTTACCTAATCCATACATGTCAGTCGAGCATTTGGTGACGTGAGATAAGCTGTTTTCTGGAATCTGATATGTGCTCTGATCTTCATAACGAGAATACCGTTTCATTGGTATACAGGATGCCTCACTGATCTTCTCCATATATTCTAGACCACCCAGTTTCCACTCTCCACAACTGTTGATAAATATAGATGTGTGATTCACATGATTGTGCCGCAGGTCTGCATCATTGATAAGAAAGCTGAGGGCTCTCTGAAATATAATAAAATATAGAGATAAATGTTTATGCAATTTCTTTTTACCTTCATTTGCTTTATTAGGTATAATCTCATGTTCCTGCTAAATAAAACCTTCTAGTATTTACTTACAGCTACTTTGACATTCAACTATTGGAAATTATTTGACTTGCCATTTTTTTCCCCAAGTTATCATGTTGGTACTTGGGTCAGATACCTATTTTGATGTTGGCTTACCGTAATTTGAAAGATTCCCCATGATATGTAGATTTGTTTCTTCTCATTGTTTTCTTTCAATGTGTTGTCTAGATGATAAAATATGGGTTCTACATATTCTACTGCTAAATACACCAGACTTTTACTAGGAGACTGGAACAAAGAGACATCAGAGATCACAAGTTAGTATTAGGGAAGTAGGAAAATGGACTGATAAGGAGAGAGGTTAAAATGTAGTGAAATTAACTTTCCCTCGAAGTAATTGAAAAAAATCAAACAGGAGGTAAAATGAAAGATCCAAATACCCCACATACATAAGCCTCCATATGGGGTTTTTTGATATAACCCATGTTGTAACAATGATTTCATTGTACCTATTCAGTTTATCAAAGGGAAAATGGAACCATAAGAAGTAGAAACTCAAGTACATATTTCAACTCCAACAAAATCTCATTTAAATATTTTGTCCAAAATGCCATTCTTTTTGTCAATAACTATGAACTTTTGATTTCAAATTCAATCAAAATAGATGGAACTTTAGTTAGGTACCTATTTTTTTTTTTAAACAAGAGAGCTTACCTCTACACTATCTAAGAATGTCAATATGCTGGGATGTCTTAGTGTCTTTAGTTTCTTAACATATGATAATGCAGGTTCATAAGTATCAGCACTGTCATTCAAGAAGATTGTCACCTTTTCATTGGAACCCTGAAAAACAAAAAATAAAATTAGGAAGGTAAGTACCTACTTACGGCCAGCCATTCACTATCAGGTAAAACTGACAGGTACACCTGATCAGGTCTGCATGTCAGATCTACCTGAAACCTGAGCACACACACTATCAAGTAGACCTGACAGGTACACCTGATAGTGAGTGGCTGGCCCACATTTTCCTTTAGATTAGACTAGACAAAAATCTTCTATCTCATGAATAACAACGAAATTTAAATCATAAGAAGAAATTCCTACAAAAGAAATTGAATGTTCCCAAAAAGTACTACCTAAATGTACTTAGTGGAACATGAAAAGATTTTTGTTAAAAAGAAAGTAATCAATAAATCTACTTATTATTAATATTTTAATTTGCCTTTTCCCAAAAGGGAACACCTGTTCTGTTTCCAACAGATTCCTGCAAGGAACATAACCTCTACTTAGGTTAGGTACTATGTGAAGATTAGACCAAATTTCAGTGTTACAAGAATTGTATGCCAAATACACTGGCAATAAGAGACATACAGATACTGATTTTACACACAGAAAGTCAAGTCTCTTGTGCAAGCCAAAATGTGCAATATTTGTTACCAGTAGACTTGGTGGAGTTAGGTCAACCCAACATGAAGGTTTCTTCCATTGTTACTGCAGTGCATTTTATAATGGGTAAGTAATGATGATAGTGATGAATCATACTTGACAGTCAAATCTCTGAGTAGTGAACTCCCTCAGTGGCCAGTGCCACCTTTAAACATCTCCCTTGAATTTTTTTTTTTTATTATTATTTGAAATGCTCAATACTCACCTTTTTCTTTCCTCCATGGAATTTCCAAAAGGTGTGCTTTTGAGTGAAACACCCAGAAAAACTGACTGCTGGCTCTCCTACTTCATAGGCAAAATCTTTTGATGCATCTCTTCCAAAAAATGCCCACATTTTCGGACTTGACGAAAGACGGATATCAACTCTGAATACAAGATGAATTTTCAACTAGACATATTAGAGAAAAATGCAAGGATAAACGTAAGCAAAAGGAAAATTCACTTAAATTTAGAGATAAAAAGTAAAAATGATAAAAAAATTGGAAATTTGAAAAAATTAAAAAACTTCAAAGTAATTTTTTAATCAACAGTGTTGCCAATTTACCATCGGTAAATTTTACCCTTTTTAAAATTACCCTAAAGGCAGGGGCTTACTACCAAAGATGTATTTTTTTATTATTATTATTTCTTCCAAGGAATTCAGATTATTTATATGAATTCAAGTATCTCGGATTAGACGGATTTGAAAATCTCATTCACTGAACTCGGATTTTCTAAACACTTTTTTGTCAAAATGAATGAAAAAAACCTATTGAGTTTAAACGTGGCTTGAGATAAACCGATTAAATTAAATAAGTTGAGCTTTAAATATTAAACAGTCTGCTTTATGAAAACTGCAAATGAGAAACCCCCTCGTTAGTTCGAATCGGGGCCTCCTCGAGGCCCATGGGCGGCCCTTTTTAAAAAGGGTAAACAAATTGACGAATGGGAGGAATTTAGGGCAACAAACTAGCGCTATCTTCCACCAAACATAATGATGCGGCGAGCCGAGGAAGTTTTATTTTTACGTGGCTCGTAGGCTCCATTTGTTCCTCCCTACTGTGGATTACGAAATAATTTCACTTTGGCAACACTGTTGATAAAAAAATCGAGGTAAAAAAAATATTTTTTTTTTTTTTTATCATTTATTCATTTCATTTCATTTTTTAGCGAGATCGTGCGAAAGTGGGATACTCGTGTGTGGAACCGTATGCTGTCTGTGGGGGTGTGCTCTTCACGAATCAAGTCAGATTTTTTAATAATGTGTGTTTAGTTTGCTTCATTTTCTTCAAGTTTTTGGCAATAGTTTTGATTGTGCTCGTGATAACTCGCTTTTTTCACCTCAAGTGTGTTGACCTGGATTTATCATTGAAAATTTCAATTCTTCAGCAGAGCAGACAACTTGTAAGAAAACTATGAACGGAAACAAGACAGGAGAAAACCCCAAGCTTCACAAAGTGACGGTGGTTCTGGGCGCTCAGTGGGGAGATGAGGGCAAAGGCAAAGTGGTGGACATGTTAGCAGTAGATGCTGATCTGGTGTGCCGTTGTCAGGTAATATTCCTTTTACATTCCGATAGAGATTTATACTTGGGAAGTCCCCCAAGTCTGGGAGGTGAAAAATGTTGAGGCCATTCTGCCTTGACCTTCAGACCTTGTAGTTTTGTTCATTGTAAACTGTATTGATTCATCTCATACTAGTTGCCAATATTATTTGCATCCTAATGCTAATCATACATAATGGATATCTAGGTACATGTCTGGTTTTGTCTACATACCTAAGTATTTATGAAATAGGTAGGTACATCCTATGAGCAACCCAATTTGGTACTTGTGCAGAAGTCACGTCCATGAAATATTGCTACCAAAGGAAGTGGGACAAACAAGCAGTGACCAGTGTTATTATAGGGTTAGGTTAAATGCAAGAAGGAGTTATCACAATTAGAGTAGTGATTAGTGTTATTATAGGGTTAGGTTAAACACAAAAAGGAGCATTTCTCTTCCACGGACTTGACTTCTGCATAATTACCCTTTTTTCTATGATCCTTCAATCAGTATAAGTACATACCATATCTAATTTACTGACTTGTATTAGTAGTAAGTAACCTCTTATTTGGTATCTTACCCCTGCAAATCATGTTGGTACAGTTGATAAAAAAAAATAATAATAACATTTGGTAGGACAGTGCTTCTTGAGTGGTTTTGAGAGATTAGGCTTCAGCATTTCAAACATTTTTAATGATCTTGCATTTTCTACTTCTAATGAGAATTTCTTTTAGGCAACATTGTGGTCCATTTCTCAGAGCAATTCTGCACATTAGGAAAGGTAGGTACCTACAGGTTTTCTGATTACACCACGAGCTGTCACAAATGAGCAGTGACCAGTATTATTATAGGGTTAGACTAAACACATAAAAGAGCTTTCTTTTTTAATTAACTTGTACAAGTATGTTATTGAGATTTTTAAAAAAAAAAAAAAAAAAATCAAGTTCATAGTACCTATGCTATGTGTTTCAAACCCAATGGCTAACAGGTAGAATCCTATTAATAATATTTATATCAATTCTTAAAGAAAATAGGTGAAGGTCATCTTGTTACCTCTTGTGATATTACTCACACCTCTGATGTTAAGGCCTTATCATCATCAATATTCTTCACTTTATTTTTATTCACAGTAAATTGCTTGGGCAGTCTGTAAAGTCTGTATTAGAATAACATTTTTTCATAAAGATAAAATATGGACACACTTGATATAATTGACAATATGTATTGGTAATTCAGTAGGTATGATGTACAGTATTGAGAGTAGGTAGGTAAATAGGTCTTTTATACTAAAGGTATTCTTCTAAGGCCAGCCACTCACTATCAGGTAGGCCTGACAAGCAGACCTAATCAGGTGCACCTGTCAGGTCTACCTGATATTTAGAAGTAAGTAGGTACCTATCCCTATCCACTATTCATGAAGTATTCATATCAGTCTTAAATACATACTTTAAAAGGTGATTTACCTATGATCTTCTGTTTAACTATCTACCTCTCTTTTGATCTAAGTCTATAATAAGCTTTACTTTATTTTCTTAAAAGAATAAAGTAGGTACATGTTTAAAACAGTTAAAAGTAGATAACTACCTAACTACCTACATACTTACCTACTGAACTGAAATTATGAAAATGAGTTGGCATAGTTTATAATTTTATTATTATTGCATGCAATGGGTACCTATCTAAGTATCTAATACCTACGTTACCTATGCTTTGCTTTCGTACTAAGTACAGAGAGACATTGTGTTTTGGGTTATGTGAGTAGGCACTAAACTTTTGCTAGCAACTTGCTCTACTTGTCTCAATAGGAGGAGGAGGAAGAGAAAGAGGAGGAGGAGGATGATGAGGATGAGAAGAAGGAGCAAAGAATATAAGGAAGAGGAGAAGGAGGAAATAATATAAAAGTTCTGTAAGAGAATGTTGAAACAAATGTAAAACGAAAAAGAGGGAGACCTTCGTACAAAGTACAGAAAACATGATTTTGCATTCCGCTCTCGTTATAACCAGTAGGTATTATTGTAATGCGATGTCGTTCCAGTCATTCCCTAAACCCAATAGAACCTTTTCATTCTATTGTTTTACTAAAAGTACTTCCATGTTTATCCTTGTCCTACCCTGTGCCTATGGTACAATTTTATCAAAAGACAAGAAGCAATAAAATCTTATTAAGTAGATACTTCGGTATTATTGCAGGATATAATTTGCTTTACAAGGAATTCCTTTTGTCGGCACAAATCGTCTGTATTGCAACGGAAATGGATAAGATAATTTTGTTTGACGTAAAAAAGGCACCGAAGGCTTGTTTGTTGACTGCGACATTCTCCGGATTTCTTGGGTGGGCTTGGCTAAATATTTTTCCTTTTTCCTTGTTGTAATCTCAAGGTTATTCCCAAGGAATCCTTGGGAAGGATCCTTGTACTTTACTTTGGTGACAGCTGACAGCGACTCACTCGAAAAGGAAAAGATCTCAGCTAAAATATAACTTTTCAAGCTACCTAATTTACAGCCTAGCCAGCCTAGTTAGGTAGTTTGGCGGTTCAATTCCAGCCCTTCCAGAAAATCCATTCTATAAAAAGGTCCAATACGTAAGACCGTATCTAAGATATAGAACCTCATTGTGCCCCTATTTATATGCCTTGAGTACTCAACAGTACTCAGTACTCAACAGTACTCAGTACTCAACAGTACTCAGTACTCAACAATCATCATAATCCGTTCAAGAGTTATCGCGGAATAAAAGGCGGTTCAATTCCAGCCCTTCCAGAAAATCCATTCTATAAAAAGGTCCAATACGTAAGACCGTATCTAAGATATAGAACCTCATTGTACCCCTATTTATATGCCTTGAGTACTCAGTACTCAGCACTCAACAATCATCATAATCAGACTAACCGTTCAAGAGTTATCGCGGAATAAATTAATGATCGATCTAAATAACTATTATGTAGGTGAGAACTTGTCGGGTTGAAACTTTGAACTTGCTTCGTTCTGAACGACCGATTATGATGCTTTTATGTAGGCAGATAAGTGTTGTAGTTTATAAGTACATACTACATATGTAATTATTATGTACCTCTATTACTGTAACTGTAATTACTTTACTGACCTTCTGCTAAGGTCTTATCGTCCCGAAATCAAAGAGAGAAGAAAGACAGGATAGGAGAAAGCCAGCCGTTCCGAAAACGAACATCATCCGTTCAGGATGAAATCCGCTCCGGGCAGGAATGGAACCCGCGACCTAGCGCTCACGAGGCAGACGCGCTACCAACCAAGCTACTAACTAGGCTGGCATTTAGCAAGGAAAAAAATATTTATATATATAATAATCCAAGTACATACCTAAGTACTGTTATTAACTACGTAGCTACAATAAAGTACTAATTTACTCAGTACGGCGTACGGAGCAAGCGAAATTGTCGGTCGCTAATTACAAGATGATCGTAAACGGGGAACGAGAAACCAAACCAACAGAACAGACGACCTTGGGAGGCCTTGACATTGGCATACGTATCACATTAGCACAGAAAACAGAAACTAATGATTCTAATGAATGACGTCAGAAGCTAGTCCTACCCAGACTGTCAAGATTGAGTAGCTTGCAGGCTCATCTTGCAAATCATTGACCTAATGAGTCAATAATAATGAGTAAACATATGAGAATGTAGATTCCCTACACTTCAAGTGCTTTAAGATAGAAATTTTTTCATACTACCTAGGTATTTATTATGTAAAATGTGCACTGCCTTGGAGTAATGCCACGCTTTGCCTTGGCAGTGTATAGCATCTCATTCAGTACTAATAAAAAAGATATAGGTAGGTAGATATAAAGACTATTAAAGACATAATGAATGAAACATACATTTCAACGTTTCGTGTGGACTTGTAGAGAGGTACCACAAATAAATCAAGAGGTTGCTACAGGAGGTCGCAGGGTTCGATTCCCGGCGGGGCCAAGGTTTTTTCGGCTCTGTGCTTGGAGTTCGGGGTGCACTCAGCCTCGTGAGGAAAATTGAGTAGCTACTTTAATCGAGTATAGCGACCAGTGGCGACATTACCAGAGTAAAAAAAAAAAAAACAGTTATAATTAACGGCTCTGAATTCCAAGAGAAATATTTCCAGATGAATCTAGATTGTTCTTGAATGAACGCAAAAGTGAAAAGTGCAATATTTCCATTACTGTGTTATAGGGTGATTCAAAAGTACCTACCTATGACGCATCATCGCTCAAGTACACCCATTTTAATGTAGAAGGATAACTACAGTTCGGTCCTCAATTTCTTGGTGATAAGTTGATCGTCCATCCTAGGAAACAAGATTTTATTTATTTTACAGAATTTCATGTTTTGTAAAGGGACTTTTCAGTCTCATTCTGGCAGGATAAATAAGGTACCTATAGTCTATATTGATCTACAAAAGTGCATTTACATTATTACTGGTTTTGTAAAGGAACATATTTTCAGTCTCACTCTGGCAGGATAAAGAAGGTATATTCTATTCCTTTTGACAGATCTACAAAAGTTCATATCGTTTCGTGAAGGGACCTTTCCGTCTCATTCTGTCAAGATAAACACGCTATATTCTATTTCTATTGTTTTGGTTACAGGGTGGCAACAACGCAGGTCATACTGTGGTGGTAGACAGCACAGAGTACGATTTCCATCTGGTTCCCAGCGGTATCATTAATCCTAAGGCCAAGTCCATCATAGGTGAGTCAATAGGGGTATCTTGTAATTTTTAATCCAACGAATCCGGATTCGATTGGTTCAAGTGTTTGGATTCGATGAATTTGAAAATCCCATTCACTGGATTAGGTTTTTTTTTTTTTTAATGAAATTGTGTTAAGTATACCTAAATGCTTGTCATCACAACTATTGTTCCCCAGTTATTACACCTTGATAAATATTATGACTTGACTTGGACTCGAACCACCAACCTCCAGATCCAAATTGGTATTTGATCCTAATCCCCCATACACGATGAAGTGTCATATCTCAAAGAGTTATGACTTCTTACACGCTATTAGAACCATGAATACAGCGATAGAACTCGAGAGCGATATATAAACTGAGGGTTCAAGATGTCAATGATAGTGTAATGCGGTAACAAGGTGAAGTTGAAGATGTGCTTGGCATATCTTGGATTTTATCTTGAATTTTTTTCGTGTTTAGAACACCTACCTAGACCTTGGCATAAGGTCCAACAATTTATTTATGTTCAGCAGCGATTTGCACGAATAGGAGATATTGTTCAAAGTATTTTATCATTAGGTACTCTTCCTTCTAAGTGTTTTATTATTTGGTATTCTTACTTCTATTTTATTATAAGGGGGTTTTTTGCTGGAAATCTGACGCCCCTGTGGCGAGCCTTGGTCACTAGATTAACCTATTAGCCAAGGCTAGGGCACACAATTTTGAGGTGGGCAAATCTTGAATAAATTATAGGTAGGATACAGCCCGGATTTAAAGTTTCAATATGAATAAATACTTAATGCTTCAATGGAACATGTTTTCACAAATTTACTGTTCTCTTGTTACAGGTAACGGAGTTGTGATACATTTACCCGGACTGTTTGACGAGTTGCAGAAAAACGAAAACAAAGGCCTTACTGGATGGAAAGATAGGCTTCTGATCTTCAATGGAACATGTTTTCACAAATTTACTGTTCTCTTGTTACAGGTAACGGAGTTGTGATACATTTACCCGGACTGTTTGACGAGTTACAGAAAAATGAAAACAAAGGCCTTACTGGATGGAAAGATAGGCTTTTGATATCGGATCGCGCACATCTTGTGTTTGATTTTCATCAGGTAAGTAGGGTAATACTTTTTTGTCCTTGTCAAATTTCAAGGAACTTGACCACTAGGCCATTCTCCCTTGAAATGTAGGATGTAATTTTGCAGAGAGATCCGATAAATTATTTAGATCAAAAGTGTCCCTTGGCCGGGTTTCAGGAAATGTACGGTTCGCCCGATATTCAGGACCAAAGTAGGAAAAAGAAAAACTTCGGTAGGTATTATTGTTATTTTTATTTTATTAAATGAAAATTATTAAAACATTTTACAATACCTACCTAGCTCTCCTTTTCAATTGTTTGATTTTGTTTTATTTCAGCAAGTGGATGGACTGCAAGAGGCAGAGAAGGGTAAGAAGTCTCTGGGCACCACGAAGAAAGGCATCGGTCCTGCCTACTCGTCCAAAGCCACAAGGAATGGCATCCGAATAGCCGATCTCCTGGGAGACTTCAATGTGTTCACAGAAAAGTGAGTCATTTTATACTTCGTATTTTCTTACTGTATGTAGCCCCGTTCCACGAAAGTATGAATAAGTTTTTTTTCTTCTTCTTCTTCTTTTCTCAATTTCAGTATTTTTTTTTTTTTTTTTTTTTTTTTTTTTTTTTTTTTTTTTTTTATTAAACATGATTCAACCAAAGAGATTCCGTTTTGAATGTCTACACTTGCTGACTTGCTGCCACAGGGCACTTATGTATTTTCAATGGTTATCTGAAAGAGGACCTCTGAGTGGAATTTTGCTACATAGTTTTTCGTGAAAAATTTTCAAAAATTAAATAAAGAGTCTGTCTCTCATGTTAAGGGAGATGTTTTAATACATAGGTTTCTGGAAACCTTGTAGCGAGATGAAAATATAGTAGCGCCATTTTGGGGTGTACGTGTACATCTGCAAAAGATTTGCTTTAACAAATTCATGCCTTTTATTAAATAAGTACTAATTGTGCATTCCTCGTTTACAGGAGATTGGAGACAAATTGCAACGCATAGGCAACGAGGTTGGCGTTACGACGAAGAGAAAACGGCGCTGTGGTTGGCTGGATATCCCCCTGCTGAAATATACGTCTATGGTGAACGGGTACACCAAGTAAGTATTGTTTCTGTGTCGTAGCATGTCCATCTCGTCAGGTGGTCTGTGTCGTAGCATGCCACTCCCGTAGAGTGGTCCGTGTCGTAGCATCCCCAACTCTTAGTCATGTCCCTCATCACATGGATAATAAGAGACAATTCTTTCCATTTTGAATGTTGATTCAATACGAGAACACCAGTAGTTCACTACTAACAATCGAAATACGAGTGCAAATTGTCGATATTGGGGATCAAATCTGCGACATTCTGCGTGGCAAGCAAGCGCGTTACCACTAGGCTAACCCAATGAAATATCTTGACATTTAATGTTGTCAACCAATTGTTATTTATTTAGTGTTATAGTTATTTGTTACTTATTTATTTAATCATTTCTTTTAATTATTATGTAGCTATTTGTTTTTATCAAGTTAAACGTCAAATAAACTCGGTTATTAATCCTCTTTCGATATTCACTTCCAGGTTGTGCATTACCAAGTTGGATATTCTGGATACCTTCGAGGAAATCAAGATAGGTGTGGCGTACAAACGTCATGGCAAAACTCTCCACTATTTCCCCTCCAACTCTTCAGAACTCGCCAAAGTTGAGGTGAGTAGAGAAAAAAAAATAATAATAATACTAAATACTAATAATAATAATATGTAATAATAATAATAATAATGATAATAATAATGGAAAAATTTTCATTTTTTTTTTTTTTTTCAAATACGTGTTCCGCAAATGTAATAGAAAGTCGTGTGATGTTCACACCAGATTTTTTTAAATAGAGGAACGGAAATTAGTGGCATTCTTATTTTTGCCAAGTATGCACTACTGGCGTGAGAAAAACTTGATTATTATGGTTACTATATCGACAATATTAGGGAAAAATTGATTACTTACTATTTAGCAAGCTAAGTAGGTATTTGCACGTAAATAGGGTGGTCTGGTCACATACAGAGAGGATATTTGTCAGCAAAATGAATAAAAAACAGGAAGCTGCTATTAGTGAGGAAAAATTGTAAAAATTGGGCAATAGATTTACAGCTTTTTACCCGCTTAAAAATATTCTGTCAAATATCATGTTAAGAGCTATAATTTTTTTGTGGGTGTTGTTTTTCTTCGAATTTTTTAAGTATTATGTTCTTATCAAGGTGTAAAGGAGCCGCTCTTTGCTTTCGTTATCGGGTCCGGGTAAATGTTTTTAAATTAGTGACGCACAACGACACGAGAAATTCCTCGTTTTGTCTAGAAATTTACGAGACGAAACGAGATATGATAATTTCTCATCTCATGACTAATTAAAACCATCCTCTCGTGCATCTCTGAGATTTAAAGAGACGTTGATAGATAGCTTTGGCTCACAATACGCCGAGAATTGTTCAGATTTTATAAAGGCTTCATTGACTGACGTTTTTTAAAAAAGAAAATGATGCAACATTTTGAGATTTTTGAGTGACCTAAAATGATCATTTCTGATTAAAATCGACGGAATTCTTTAACAGTTAACGTTGGGAGTAATTTATTATTCATTATCATTATAAATTACAAGTATTTACATTAGATGGAGTACATTTTTAATGAAGTACCTATGGTTATGACTTTGAGACATATCCTTTGTGTTGAGCTACTCGTTTAGATCTTGTGTAGTCTTGAATAGATTTTATCAAGCGAGTGTAGGTTTGAGGTCTTTTTTCCATGCGTATACCCGGTATTTTAGATCTAGTGCCCGAACGAGGGGTGGACCGGTCTTCCTGGGGGTTCTTAAACAGGGAGGATGCCAGTCTGACTTGGACTCGAACCACCAACCTCCAAATGCCAAGTCCATCGCGTTAACCACTACACCACTAAGGTTGGTTTAAGTACCTAATTTAAGTATGTATTAAGTAGAACTTAAATTTAATGTACATATCTAATGGGTAGGTACGTACTAAAAGTCTCTAATTTGGTTACCTATTAAGTAACTGAAGATGAAGACAATGGAAACAAAATCTTGTTTCAACAAAGCAACTTGAGAACTTTTAAGAAAGAAAAATAAAAAGAGTTAGACGACTTTAGCCCATTCTTGTTCTGCGTATCTAAAGAAGGGTGAGAGACATGCTACGATACAGAAGAGGAAGGAGATGTCTCATTTTTATCTTGAAAAACTACACTCACATAGAGAAGAAAAAAATAATAATAATCCCACTTGTGATAATGGTTCATTTTTCGTTCCACAAAGACATCACTATCGTTCATACTTAGATTTAAATCCATACTCGCGGCTTGTAAAGGGCTAATTCCCATTCTCACATATAGCAACGACTCAATTCGAATAAAGTTCTCCAATTATATTCTTAAGCTTGAAAATAACATTTATTTTAATTAGCATACAAAAGGGGAAAGAAAAATACAAGTAGGTAGTTATGTATGCTCTACATATGCTGAGAACTAATCAAATACAGGGTACCTAACTATTTACCTAGGAAAGTAAGAAGCAATGTTTTATTGACCCTAGTTAAAAAAAAAAAAAATAGTAGGGATTTAGGGAATCTAGGTAACTGTATGTTCCCGTACATGACTTTCTATTGAGGATGGATTATTTTTTATACCAACCTAGGTATCTTTGTATTTTTCTATCTTTTTAAAAGGCTTTCACCTTTTTCTATTGAATAAGAAGGATATTGCCTAATTTGATACAGGGCTCTTTTGAATTCCGGCATTTTCAATAGGCTACTATTTTCAAAAGGGTTCAAGGAAGTCATCTTTTTCTTCTCCCAGTGCAGGAGGTAGGTATTCCAATAGATTCTGCAGAGCATCTGACAGGTCACTCTTAATCCAAAGTCCGAGAGAGAAGTAGAACGGGATATGAAAATCTCAGCCGTGGGTGACCTAGCGTTCTCAAGGGAAAGTGTGTTACCCTCAAAGCCAACTAGGCTGGCTGATTTCAAGCTTTCTTTTAAATGTAGCACATTGCATATGCAAAATATTATCGGGCATTCATACAAATCCATGTGTTTCACAGTCTGGTGCACATAAAAAAAAAAAAATCTAATTTTATTGAAAACTTTTACCTACCTACCTAACCAGTTGTTGTTTCAACAACGCTTAACAATCTATTCAATAAGCTAGTACATACAATGCATACGTACATACTACGAGCCACGATCTGTTAAAACTCTCCCATCCCCATTACGTCATACAGTAGGTATCTATCTAGCTACCTTCCATTTCCCATAGCATGGTTCATGTAAGATAGTTTGAATTGACTCCTTGCATGTACTCAGAAGCTACAAATAAATACATGTACCTTGTTCATAATAATAATAATATTAAGCAGGTTTTTTCGCCACTTGAACTCGAACCACCAGCCTCCAGATTCGAAATCCACCACGAAAACCTTACTAGTGAAGACCCGAAGGAAGACCTTAGGTTAGCCACCACTATACGACTGGGGTAGGTTAATTGCCCGTAAAATTTTGACCACTTGACTAGAGCAGCTTGACCTTAGTAGGGAACAAATTTAGTACACCGTAGCAAACATACATACCTACCTAGATATGTTGTTAAACCTATAAAATACACGAGACCTTGCTTAGACTGCTGGGGTAAAGGGACTTTGTAGTCTCATTCGAGCAGGATAAACAAGGTATATTCTATTCTATTCTATTTACCTACCTCTAGAACGGCCAAATGTTGAATCCTCCCATTTACCTGCTAGGAAGAAGGAACCATAGCATGTCTCCCATTGAATAAACATGAATAAAGCAATTCATCAAAAATAGCGAACTTCCGGCAGATACTCCACTGAAAATAAATACCCATACATGCTCCTCTTATCTCTCTTTACCCCTCCTCCTCTCCCCTATCTCTTTTCCTTCTCCCCCTCTCATTTCTTTTTACCCCTCCTCTCCTCCCCCCTTCTTATCTCTTTTACTATCCCTCCTTCTTCTTCCCCTCCATTTCGCACGTCCCCTGTCAATAGGTAAATGTTATGAAATCCTTCGATTTCTCATCCATCATGTAGATACTGTAGAGATTGCCCTATTCAATGCCATGGCGTATGGAAATGAACATGTTATTCTGAAATTGAAAAGAGGGGGGCAGAATAGGAGAAAGCCAGCCGATCCGAGATCGACCCTACCTGTTTAGGATTTCGCCCCGCGCGGGAGTCGAACCCGCGACCTAGCACTTACAAGGTTCTTGCGTTACCTTCCAAGCTAATAACTAGGCTGGTATCATATCCGCATCATTGTCCGTACAGCCACTGTCAATAGGTAAATGTTATGAAATCCTTCGATTTCTCATCCATCATGTAGATACTGTAGAGATTGCCCTATTCAATGCCATGGTGTATGGAAATGAAAATGATACCGTGAAATTCAAAAGAGAAGGGGGACAGAATAGGAGAAAGCCAGCCGATCCGAGATCGAACCTTACCTGTTTAGGATTTCGCCCCGCGTGGGAGTCGAACCCGCGACCTAGCACTTACAAGGTTTTTGCGTTACCTTCCAAGTTAATAACTAGGCTCGTATCATATCCGCATCATTGTCCGTACAATAAGATGTAGATAGAAACTTTCATAGTAGAGACGTAGGTGTACCCTTATATGAGATCAGTTTTCCAACGACAAAAACTCTGACAACGCGCGACGTTGTGCGATCATATATGAAGTAAATGTGACGCGCGACATACGATATTTCTATGCCTGTATTGCCCGCAACCACATAGTTACATAGAGCCAACTAATCCACTGAATTTGATTCGATAGCGCAACATCGGTGTCGCGTCGTCAGAAGTTTTGTCGACAGAAATCTGATCTAAAACAGTGTCCACAGTCGACGGACCGTCGATCGATGTGAATAAGACAACTTTTTTTCTAGTTTTCTGTGGACACAACTTTTAATAGAACCGCATCGTAATCCACCTGTATTAGTATTACTGCACAAAAAGCCCACTCCAAGGCTTAGGTGTAACGGCAAACAGCCCTAATAGATGCTTGGGTTAAGCTTCTCTGAATCTACGAATCCACCTGTAGCTTGAAAGGCCTGAAGAAGTCGAAAGCTAGGTTTTATTTTCCGTAAAAAAGTGGCACGGAATAGTTGAAAACTAGCCCCCAGTTTTGAACAGAGGGGGAGATAGGGGGACGCTTTGACATTATGAATATTGAAGTAGGTACTGACAATAAGGAAGGATAGGAGAGTGAGAGAAGGAGGGATAGATGGGAGAGAGAGAGAGAGGGAGGGATAGATGCGAGAGAGAGAGAGAGAGAGACAGATAGGAAACAGACAGAAGAAGGGGGAGGGTAGAGAGACGGAGAAATATGGCATCATCCAAGTTTGGGTACTGAGCAGGGAAGTCGGGGGTGCAAAGCTCAAAGCTCTGGCTATATGGCGTGCACAGTATTCAGTCCAATGCGCATGCGCGGCCAAGTCCACGTGAGGACGCGCGTAGATCAATTTATAGTTTCAGTAAACTTTCTGCTTTCGAAAGCGTCACAAGGGGAGAAAGCTTCGGCTTTTTTCGAAAAAAAATTCCTCCGTTTCCGTGTATATTTTTGTGTACATTTTGTCTACATTTTTTTCTCTCTCAAAAAGGGAAAGATACTTTCACTTTCCGTCATCTCGGAGTAACAGGTATGTGAGTATGTTGTGCATGCATGGCTTGTTACTTATTAGTTGCATTCGTAGTGTAACTCTCTTTTTCCATGTTTTTTCTTTCGATCGGTGTATTTTACGCGGCGGAAATTATATAGACTTGAGGAAAAGCCGCGCTTTAATAAATTTGTTTACTATTAGCCACCTACTTTGGTTACTATTACCTTTAGAAGTTCAGTGAACTGTAGAACTCATCCGGAAAAAGGCCCCTACTTGACTACCTTGGCCCCTTAAACGTGTTTGTCAAATATCAGCCAAATCGGACAAACCTTCGAGAATACGTTCGAGTGTGTTGAAAGTTGAAAATACCGTACTAGCTTGTCTAGAGTAGCCTCTGTATTTAATGGCAAAATCGATGTCGACTGAAACCGTCCACACTGCCTCGGCAACATAGATTCACCTCGTCGATCGACGGCTGGTCGACTTTGTTTGGACACCACCTTTCCACTCGATCGATAACTCCTGTATGCATTTTTTAAAGGAATTTTTAATTGGGTTAAGCATATTTCAATGCTTATCACAAATATCGTTCCCCGATTATTACACCTAGATAAATTTTATGACTTCACTTGGACTCGAACCACCAACATCCAGATCCAAAGTTTAACGCGTTAACAACTGCACAACTGAGGTTGGTCGATAACTCCTGTATGTTCTCAGTTTCAGGTGACACCATGGCTCTGTCCGCGATGACATCAGAGGACCACTGCTCCATGGAGTGTATGTCTGTCCAAGATCCTCACATCCGGGCCGGTGTACCTCCAGCAGGGACCTGGCTATGTTGCATGTTTTGCGGATGGTTACGATCTAACAAGAGCGTCCATCAGGCGTCCATTAGTGTCGCTATGCTTCTGGTGATGGCTCTCCTGGTAGGATCTCCTGTTATATTCCTCATCACCAGCGCTCCTGAAGATCGGTCCGGATGTCTGCAACAGGTTAGTTTCCAATGTTTTACCTTAAGGCCCGTTCCCATTTATCGTTCGGGAAAAAATCGTGTCGTCCGTAGTGGGAACACTCTTATTTAAATTACATTGCCTACAAAGACATTCGGAAGAAATTCGTCGTTCGGAAGAAATTCGTTTCTTGTGTAGTGGGAACACTCTCATTGAAATTACATTGCCTACAAGGACAGCTTGAGTCGTTCGGAAAAAATTGTGTCGTGCGTAGTGGGAATCTAGGCGTACGGCAGTGCTCCAGACCAAGTTCCGGCCTCAACATTTAAATTACATTGCCTACAAGACATTCGGAAAAAATCGGATGAAACTCACGACAAGGAGGAACGGGCCTAGTCGTATTTTCCTTTCGGAATTTCCCGTATTTTGTCGTGATAACGCCTTTACTAAACCATAGGAAATCTAAGATGGCGCACCGCCGGAATCGGTTCCGTTACCACACCTCTGGGAATACCTTCTTAGAAGATCTTATTTTCCTTCGCTGTAATTTAACAATATCTCGGGAACGGTATGAGCTAGAGACTTGAAATTTGGTATATAGTTCACAAATGTGACAAGGATGCGACTTGAAACTTGGTTGAGATAGGTGCTGCGGTTGGCGGTATTTTGACCGCTTTTTGGCGATTTTCTACCGTTTTTTGGCGGTTTTCATTCTTATTTCCAGAAGATCTTATTTTCCCTTCTTAGAAGATCTTATTTTCCCTTCTTAGAAGATCTTATTTTCCCTTCTTAGAAGATCTCATTTTCCCTTCTTAGAAGATCTTATTTTCCCTTCTTAGAAGATCTGATTTTCCCTTCTTAGGAGATCTTATTTTCCTTCTTAGAAGATCTTATTTCCCTTCTTAGAAGATTTCCCTTCTTAGAAGATCTTATTTTCCCTTCTTAGAAGATCTTATTTTCCTTCTTAGAATTATGTCTATAATGGTATAATGTCGTGTCAGCTAGGAGGGGGTAGTGCCGGTACCTACATCCTATAATTTTCTCATTAAGCCTCTTACTCGTAAAAAAAGTAAAAAAGGTAGGAAATAGCAGTATCTTGAACAAAGTATCGTCATTACACTCATTAGCTCTCTGTTAAAGCTTTCAAAAATGATAGGCTCTTAATTTTATTATACCATAGGTCTGAGTATAACTATACCTAGATATTCCTTTGGTATTGCATAATCATGTATTATACCCGTACTTCTGCGTTTCAAGGTGCCCACTTTTGTTCTCAGAACCATTAGAGTGAAAAAAGGGAGGATTATAAAGTCCCTTTTTCTTGTCCAGCTTAAACATGACAGTCTAACTTCGAGCTTTGTCATATATTTAGATGATATATTCAGATAATAAAGTACGTCTGAAAAGAGGTCAGAAGAACGGGAAATATCTCGAAAATTTTCCTCCCCTTTCACGAGAGACTTTCACAAAATGTTTGGGAAAATTCTTCACCAAAACTATGTTCATACGCGTCTCAAGTTAGTCCATTTCTTGGAATTTTATCTCGAAAACAAAACGCCAAACTTTTCAAGCTCCAAAAGTTTAAATCTGATACCACAAAATACGTACGTCTTGTTATAAAACCGTTGAAAGTCGTGTAACTTTATATACTCGTGTTATTCTCGAAGCTTAAGATTTTAATCCCTTTTAAAATTGTTCCAAGTATGTTTTGTTATCTACGTGCCTATACATGTACGTTTGTACGTATATAACTGCTAGCTATAATAGTAGGTGCTCGAAAAGATGGGCTTTTGTTTCTTTTAATCCACATGCATTTACGCTCTTTTACGAGTATTATTGCGAAACTCGTCTCTACTCTCTACGAATAAAAGAAAATGTTTTTCTGTCTTTTTTACTGGGTAGATAGTAGGTAGGTATTCTACATACATCTGGGGATTTTTGAAAACGGCTAGACATTTACCTAGTTGAAAACCCCTGCTCTAGGTAATTCATTGCATGACATATTCTTCATGTCGAGCTTAAGGACCGTTCTTATTAACACCCTCCAGGTATCCATTTTTTCACTGTCGCCAAAAAAGCTCTTACTTTGGTTGTATTTGCGAACCTTTTGTTAAGGGGGGGGTTGTGGGGGAGCCACATATGTACATAGGGGATCACCCCCACGCAACTTTTCAGAAATGCAGTCCGATCGAATTTTAAGCGCCGCAGGCGAAACTTTTTAAAAAGTTAGACCCTAATTGTAGCTGAACACTAAAAGTGGTCAGTTTCCATGACTCAATGATAACTACACTGGTCCTGCACGCGGCAGAGCCGGGTTCAGTGCCCATTTTTGCCCAAGTACTAAACCTTTTTTTTACATTTAGGTATAGTACCGAAGTACAAATCCCAAAACCGAAGTACAAATCCCAAAAAGCTGGCGGGCCACGTGTGGCCCGCGGGCCGCTAGTTGAAAACCCCTGCTCTAGGTAATTCATTGCATGACGTATTCTTCATGTCGAGCTTAAGGACCATCCTTATATTAACACCCTCCAGGTATCCGTTTTTTCACTGTCGCCAAAAAAGCTCTTACTTTGGTTGTATTTGCGAACCTTTTGTTACCGTCACGCGTTCAAGTCAAATATTTTTGTTATGATCCCTCCCATTTAAATAAAAAGCTCATAAAATACACATTTACCGTGCAACAAGGAATCCTCGCCATTAAATAGGGGATCAGAGAAGGAATTTCACAGACGATGCAATATTTATACGTACGTGCTTACGTACGTGAGCGGTACAGACGTCATGCTGGCTTTAGTAGAGACAAACGTGACTGAGAGTAAAAATGCTGACATGCTTCGGGGTCAGTATTGTTTTTACGTGATCCGTCTAACAGGGGAAGAAAAACGTATGACTAAATAGGTCCGGGATTTCTTGCCCTTGTTCAATACCTAAGTGCTACACATTTACCGTGCAACAAGGAATCCTCGCCATTAAATAGGGGATCAGAGAAGGAATTTCACAGACGATGCAATATTTATACGTACCTACGTGCAATATTTATACGTACGTGCTTACGTACGTGAGCGGTACAGAAGTCATGCTGGCTTTAGTAGAGACAAACGTGACTGAGAGTAAAAATGCTGACATGCTTCGGGGTCAGTATTGTTTTTACGTGATCCGTGTAACAGGGGAAGAAAAACGTTTGACTAAATAGGTCCGGGATTTCTTGCCCTTGTTCAATACCTAAGTGGACGGCAGTGCGCCAGGCCAAGTTCCAGTAAGCACGCCTGTGTTGTTTTTACGTGATCCGTGTAACAGGGGAATCGTGGGACTAAATAGGTCCGGAATTTCTTCTCCTTGTGGGACGAAATAGTTCAGGGGAAGAAAAACGTGGGACTAAATAGTTCCGGGATTTCTTCCCTGGTTCAATGTGGGACGAAATTGGTCCTTCCCAAGGATCCCATATTCCCCAGGGATATTTCCCGAGGTACTATTGAGTACTACCTATGTAAACTATCAGAAGCGGATGAGGGAAGGAGAGAGAAAGGGAGGAGGGGAGAGAGAGAAAGAGGAAGGAAGGGAGGGAGGGAGAGAAAGAGAGAGAGAGAGAAAGGGGAGAAAGAGCGGAAGAGAGAGAAAGAGCGGAAGAGAGAGAGAAAGAGGGAGAGATAAGTATCGCTGGATTATACATACCCTTAGAAAAAAAGAGAAAAAACACACACACTTTATATTCTTTTTTTGTGTGCCATTTTTTCTTCTCGCCCTAAGCTTGCCTGCCAATAGAAAATATTTACATTTATTTACCTTCAACCTTCACCTATTGTGAAGGGGGAAAAGGTGGCACAAGTACAGAACGAAAACAGCCTTGAAAATTCATACCTACTGTTTAGAAAGTTCAGTAGATTTTTTTTAAACTTTTTTAAGTGGGAGGATATTAGGGGGGAGGGGGAAAATTAGATACACGTAAACTGTAGAAGTGTAGACATCCTGCCAGACATTAATCTGTGTGGCCTTGAGTTCAAATTTTCCTCCCCTTTCACGAGAGACTTTCACAAAATGTTTGGGAAAATTCTTCACCAAAACTATGTTCATACGCGTCTCAAGTTAGTCCATTTCTTGGAATTTTATCTCGAAAACAAAACGCCAAACTTTTCAAGCTCCAAAAGTTTAAATCTGATACCACAAAATACCTACGTCTTGTTATAAAACCGTTGAAAGTCGTGTAACTTTATACACTCGTGTTATCCTCGAAGCTCAAGATTTTAATCCCTTTTAAAATTGTTCCAAGTATGTTTTGTTATCTACGTGCCTATACATGTACGTATATAACTGCTAGCTATAATAGTAGGTGCTCGAAAAGATGGGCTTTTGTTTCTTTTAATCCACATGCATTTACGCTCTTTTACGAGTATTATTGCGAAACTCGTCTCTACTCTCTACGAATAAAAGAAAATGTTTTTCTGTCTTTTTTACTGGGTAGATAGTAGGTAGGTATTCTACATTCATCTGGGGATTTTTGAAAACGGCTAGGTATTTACCCAATAGGCTATACTATAGTCGCTCTAGTACAGGGGTTTCCAACTTCCATTGTAAAAGTTAGGGTAAAGGAACACTCAAATAAGCATCATTCAATAGGATAAGGAAAGTCGTGTGATGTTCACACCAGATTTTTATAACCTCCTTCCCTTTTCTTCTATAGGTACCGAGATAGGTATACTCGTGAGATACCCACCTATACCTACTAGTAGGTGTAGGTTAATAGGAGTTTTTTTTTGTCAAGGTGTTCTTGACAGTGACTTTTTTTTTAAGTAGGTATACGAGTAGAAAACATACGAGTAGAACTTAAATGTCCTTTGCTTGTGAACGTATCCGAGTAACGTTTTAAAAACTCTCTTACATTTTACCAGCCTTTTAACGGGTACCTAAGTAGAGCTCTAATTTAAGCTCACCTATGTATGTAATATTGGGTGTTTTTTTATGATGGACCTCGAACCCGGGACTTTCTGCCCTCAGTCTTTCCCTCTTCCCTCCCTCCCCTCCTTTGCGCCTTCGTCTCCCTCCATATTCCTACCCTTACCTATAAAGATAAATCTCCCCTCCTTTTCTCTCCTCATCCCCTTCCATCTTCCCCACCCTATCCTTCTGTCACTCACGCGTTCAACACTAGTTGCATTATTTGTTGTGGAAAAATAAATAAAAACTCAAAAGCTCGGAGAGAAAAAGCATTTGGAAAAAAAAGCTGGGAGAAAATAGCTCTGTTGAGTTGGATTTTTTCATCACTTTTTTTTACAGGTTACTGTTTAGATTATTAGTACTTGTTTTTATTTTATACTTAATAGAAGAGAGGGAGGGAGAGAGAGAGAGACCTTTTCGCTTGACAAGAGGAAATTGAACAACTCTACCATCTTTGTTGACCCCCTCGGAAAAATGAGAGCGAAAGACAAAGACATAGAGTGAGAAAGGGGGGAGAGAGAGGAAAGAGAGAGAGAGAGACAGGGAAGAAAGAAAGAGAGAAAAAGATCTTGTTAAGAGTGCCGTTAAGAGCCAGAGAGAAAGAGAGAGAGAGAGAGGAGGAAGGAACGCCCGAAAGAGAGAAAAAGGAAAAGGGAGAGAAATAGAGAGGAAGGAGAAGAAACACCGGAAAGAGACACAGAAAGAAAAAGAGAGGAAGAGGGAGAGAGAGAGAGAGAGAAAGAAAGAGAGAGAAAACTCTAAACTCATTATATTTTATGAGGAACAATAAAAGACACTAACGTTTTTCTCGAGACAAGGGAAAAAATTGCTGTCCTCAGTTATTTGCTATTGGACTTTCTCGCTCTTTCTCATTCCCACGCTCAATCTGTCTCACTCCCTCTTAATGATAAATCTTTCTCCCTTTTATCCCCCTTTTTCATCTCTCTCCTTTTCTCTCTCTTTCTCTTTCTCTCTCTCTCTATTTCTCTCTGATTTTCATTCCTTTGTCTCTTTTAAAAATATGTATCCGAAATGTATAGAAGCTCATTTTCTTTTGGTCAAATGGAGACAGACCATTTATATTCTATTGAAATATTATTTAACATTTTTTTTTTTCATCTCCGTCCTTATTTTTCCCATTTTTTTTTCTCTCCCTAATTTACTCCTTCATCCCATCTTTCTCCGATAAAAAGGGAAAAAGAAGAAAGAATGAAAGAAAGAAAATGTAAAAAGAGAAAGACAGGAAGAAAGAAAGCAAGAAGAAAAGAAAGGATTCAGAAAGGGGAAGAAAGAAGGAAAGAGAGGAAGAAGGAAGGAAAAAATGGGAAAATCAAAGCGAGTGAAAATGGAATAAAGAAAAGAAGGAAGGAGAAAAGAAAGAAGGAAAAAATAGGAAAATTAAAGCGAGTGAAAATGGAATAAAGAAAGGAAGGAGAAAAGAAAGAAAGAAGGAAAAAATATGAAAATTAAAGCGAGTGAAAATGGAATAAAGAAAGGAAGGAGAAAAGAAAGAAAGAAAGAAAAAAAATAGGAAAATTAAAGCGAGTGAAAATGGAACAAAGAAAGAAGGAAAGAAACGATCTCTTCCCGGTTCGTCTGGAAATAAAATAATTAATAATGAAAACACTGTGATTAATGTGCTTCCATTATTTCCTTGAGCTAGAAGTTAAAAATCTTGAATGGAAGGTATTTCGTATTGTGGAAACAGAAAGTGCCTTCAGCATTTTGCTGACTCTGGCATTATTATTTTACTTTTCGCAACTGAGAAGGTATAAACTACCAGTATAGGTAGTTTGGTAATTGAATCTTTGAGAAAAATTCAGTTAAAAGCATTCCAAGGAGCGCTTTCATAGTTATAATTATAAAGGGAGTGTGTTGTTTCAGGTCGTGGTTATGTACCCGGTTGGGTTGGGTTAGGTTGGGTTGGGTTGGGTTGGGTTGGGTTGAGTTCGGACTGGTTGAGACAGGATATTGTTTCTACAGTTTAGCATGAGAGTGGTAACTTAGCAAAAGTTACTACTCCCATGCTAAACTGTGGAAACAAAAAGTCCGAACCTAACCCAACCCGGTACATAACCACGACCATAAGTTAAAAAGTTGGTATGCAGTTCTGTACAGAATCGGCTCCTTAGGAACAAAAACAATCTTCTTCTTTGCCTTTTCCGCCCGTGTTCAGACGGGGACGGCGTTTTTCGTCAGCCTTTCAATCAGCCCTGGTTGCTTTGGGCTGACATTTGGTTTTGGTTACAAAATTTTTACGAGTGGATGCCCTTCGCACTCAACCTTTGCTGTTTCTTTAGCAAAGGAAATTTCAGGCTGGTACTGGTATCCTCCCTGTTTAATAAATTGCTCCAGCCAAACTAGGAACAAAAACAAAATGTACCTATGTATCTGTAATACCTATTCTTTTTTTCTCCTCTTCATCAAAGCTTTACAAAAAGTAAAAATAATAATGGGAAAACAATCTTCCTTAATGATGCTGCGTTGCAGAGGGTATACGAGTACGAGTAGGTATGCCGTTGATATTCAGTTTGATGGGAAATCGATTGCACATTCTCAAAGTTTTGCTGACTTGAAAATCCTATTACGGGAGGACGTTTGGAGCAAATGCAAAATGGGAAAAACAGGCGAATAGCCTCCATTATCTGTTTTGCATTTACCCATTTTCTGGTAAGGAAAAGAAGGGGGCTTTTTCCATTTTGTAGACAGAAAAGGATAGGGGGAGTTTTTTTTTATCTCTGGGCATTGTACAAAAAGTACGATGAACTTGCACAGGCAGACTTAGACAGACAGGCTGAAATGGCTGAAAAACAAAGTAGAAGAGGGGCAAGAGAAGTTATATGTATGCTTGAACAAACATAGGGTACCTTGGTGTATTTATACCTACTTTTTTTTTTTTTTTTTTTTTTTTTTTTGCATGATGTCTAAATATAGAAGCTCCCTCTCCTTTTTTTTCCTCCATCTCTCCATTATTATGCAGTACTGAAATAAGATACCGGATTTCCATTTTGACACGAAATTTTTCGACATGGATTTTATTGCATGGATAATATGGATATCTGAAAATAGAAACTCGATTTTTTATCTCCTTTCCCTGCGTCCTTCTCTTGCTCTCTGGCTGTTAAGGGCACTCTTAACAAGATAGCGTAGGACCCATGCCCACTTAATCCCAGGGCCAGATTTCAAAGGCAGCATTAACTAACAACAGAGCTATAAATCAGGGCCATAGTGAAGGTTAGACCTCGAGAAGGGGTTCATGTGTATTTTGCTCTCTATTATTCCCTTTTCATTTTGAAAACTCACACCCATGTTTGACCCTGTTGGAAAGAGGGCACTGTAAGGTCTGATCGTTAAAAAATTGAAGAGAGAAGGAAGACAGGATAGGAGAAAACCAGCTGTTCCGGGAACGAATATTATCCGTTCAGAATGAAATTCGCCCCGGGCGGAAATTGTATCCGCAGCCTAGCGCTTACAAGGCAGACCAGTTAAGGTGTTTGGTGACAGGGCTTTTACCCACCATTCGGCGACAAGCTATCCTCTATCTCCGGAGCTGTGTGGGCTTCGCCCCTGATAAAGGCAGGAACATGAAGTTAAGAATCACGCGATGCATTTCATCGTAAAGTGTGAAGCGTGCTGTATTAGGATATGACCTTGACCCTCTAATGAGAGCTTTCATTTACATTTCTAATCGGTACCTAGCTAGCTTTTATTGCTTCCCTTTTCGTTTGTAATGTTGGCGAACAAAGGACATTTAGCTTTGTTTCATTGCACAGGTACAGTTAGGGTTTTCCATAGAAAATTCAGTGAACCTTAGGCCCGCCACTCACTATCAAGTAGACCTGACAGACGGACCTTTTTAGCCGTACCTGTCTGGTCTACCTGATAGTGTGTGGGTTCATCAGGTGTCAGGTCTACCTGATAATGAGTGGCTGGCCTTAGACTTCACTCAGAAAAGTGGCTTTATACAGGACCTCTTAAGGTTTATATTAATGATCCATATTAATGACATTAGGTTGAATCCACCCAAACTCCACAACCTGTGGAAAGTACCTTAAAAACCAAAGTATTCCGTTTCTTCCAACCTTGAATCCCGGGTTTGAACTCGAGTCTTTTCATGACAAAACAAGAAGACATACTTGTAAATTAAAGCAACTACAGCCAGTCAGGCGCCTTGCCACTATTTAGCAAGTCATAAAAATTAAAACAGAAAACACACCATGAAACCGACGGAAAAAGTGGCCGCAATATCTTCATTAACATAATTGTAAGTTTTGGCACAGCCATTTGTTTCAAGCAGATCGAGAAGAAAATTTTGATTAATTTGTCCCTTTATCTCTCTCTCTCTCTCTCTCTCTCTCTCTCCTACTTCAGAGAAAGTCATGAATACCTAGGTACGTCCTATAAAATGTTCTATTTTCTCTTCCCTCTGTCTGGAGATGGCAGTTTTCTAAATGAAAATGAGGTTTCATTATATTAAGGTTGTAGGACGTAGTGTGATGTACGTACCTACCTACCTTGTACAAAAAGCACAGAACGGCTATAATTCTTTCCTTCATAGGAATGGCTTTTTCCTATGCTATAATTCTTTGATTTCTGGACAAGTAACTCCCTTGTTACAGTTCCCTGTATCAAACCTCTTGGGGGAAAAAGAGT
This sequence comes from Diaphorina citri, assembly GCF_000475195.1. NCBI lineage: Eukaryota > Metazoa > Arthropoda > Insecta > Hemiptera > Psyllidae > Diaphorina > Diaphorina citri. The sequence continues at coordinate 30,252 of NW_007378413.1, read as the reverse complement.
AAGTACGTATAGTTGGTACGTACCTGTAAAAAAAAGAGACAAAAATGTGATCTCTCTTTGGACATCTTATCCTTCTTCTTCTTCTTCTTCGTCTTCTTCTTCTTTCTCCCTTCTTCCTTCTCTCGGCAGTTACACTTTCCTCTGTTCCCTCTAACGTTTTTTTTTAAACAGAGAGAGAGAGAGAGAGAGAGAGAGAGAGAGAGAGAGAGAGACAGACAGACCTAACCTACCTTCTTATCACATTAGGTAAGTACCTCCCTAACATAAACGTATGTGAACATGTAACAGGTAAGCAACAATCACACATAATATCACCATACCAAAATATTTATTTGTCAAGGTTAAGGTGTTTCAAATATTATACCCACATACCTACCTACCTATCTATAAATATGGGAACCTATATCTATATTCTATATAAGTAGGTACCTAGGTAACAGACATGATGCGCAAATTATGGCAAATTGTTAGACACTAGACTCAGACAAAAAAAAAAAAAAAAAAACAACAAAAAAATAAAACG